>NC_072892.1:76129851-76432881 GCF_027943255.1 Anastrepha obliqua
TCCTAAGGCATTCTCTCACACATATTTCGATGGCATGTATTTCTGCCTGGAATATAGTAGGATCCCATCGGAATCGATTTTTTGAATTTGGGCCCATTGCTTCCTGCCCCTGTTCTACCATTTTCCAATTTGGACCCATCAGTAAACCATAGCTGGGAGCCAGGTTTGAAAGTGATAGAGTTAGTTCTCCAGTCTGTTCGTTCATTGATTATAACTTGGAAGTTCCTGAAGAGTATTGGTTTGGGTGATAGTATATCATCCCTATGAAGAATGGGACTGTGTAGGAAGTCTTCTAAGATCTTTAAATGTCCTTTCATATTCCCACTTTTAAGTTCAGATATACCTTTTAGTCTTAAGGCACTCGAGCGAGCTTCCCTTTCAATTAGAATTGGAAGCGGTGGTATGTTCAGGAGCACGCCCAATGCATGCGTGGGACACGTTTTCATAGCCCCTGTAATGCCAACACATAACAGGCGATGCAGTTTGCTTAATTCGTTTGCCGCCTTTCTTTGCTTGATCTTGGGCCACCATGCTAAAGATGCATAGGTGCCTATGGGTTTTACAACTGTGGTGAATATCCAGAAGGTCATTCTAGGGCTTAGTCCCCATGTCTTGCCAAAAAGCCTTGTACAGGCAAAGAATGCCCTTGTGGCTTTTGAAGTAACTCTCTCAATATGGGAGTTCCACGTAAGCGTTTTGTCAAGACTAACGCCAAGATAGTTCGCTTCTGTCGAGAGTTCAAGTGTTGTTCTATTAAGGGTCGGACATTTGAGATTTATGTTCCTTCTCCTAGTAAACGGTACAAGAGTTGTTTTGGATGGGTTGATGGAGAGCCCTTTTTCCGTGCACCATTTGTTTATTATTGTAAGGGCTTGCTGCATGCGATCCGAAATGGTTTCCTCATGCCAGCCTAATACATAAACTACTAGGTCAACAGAGTAACCCTGAGTGTGAAATCCTAGGTTATTCAGTTTGTGGAGAAGTTCATCTATGACTAGAGTCCACAGAAGAGGTGAGAGTACGCCACCTTGAGGGCCTACCTACAGGTAAACGAACATGCTGGCTAACTGATCCTGATAAATCCCCCGACCTGATCGACTTTTTTATCGTCAGACAAATTCCGAGCAATATGATATCAGTTGAAGATGGCTTGGATCTAAATTCAAATCACTCACCTATATTCATCACTATTAGTGGCGTAATAAAACAGAACGTAAAAAAATGTGAGCTTTCAAATATCTAAGTGTACGGACTGGGAGTTCTTCAAACACAAACTTGACACCTATGTAAATATAGATACATACATCAATTACCAACGCGTATGACATCGAAAAGGAAACAACAAATTTTACAATGCAAATACAGAAATCTACTTGGCTAAGCACTCCAGAATTGACCCCAAAATACATTCCCTATAAATATCCTCGCGAAATACTATGTCTTCTTAGCAAAAAGAGAAAAGTAAGAAAAAAAAATGGCAAACAACAAGATTTCCTCCTTTAAAACCTGAGCTAAAAAAACTGACCAAATTACTCAAAGACAAAATACAAGAACATAAAAATCGAGCGTTCAATACAAAAATACAAAACCTATCAGTAGTATGTAAATATTTCCCGGATTACAAGACAAGTCAAAAGTATTAAATTTTTAACTTAACTATTGCCAAAACACTATCATTTTGACAATTCTAACATCAAAATTTTAACATTTTAATATTTTTCAAATTTTAACATCGTTTTTTTAACTACGTTAACTTAAAATTTTGACGTTATTTTTATGAGTTGGATCGATTACTAATTTATATTTTTAATTTTTATATGAAATACGTCATTAAAAGAATTTTTAACATCGCCGATTTTACCGGCGATGTTAGATGCTTCAGTGAAATTTTTGATGTATAGTATAGAAGAAGTTGATGAAGAATTTAGAGTGGTCTACTGCCAATAGACCACCCTAAATATTGATTATAATAAAGATAATGCCACAATGGAAGTATTGCTGCAAATAAACGAAAAACAGCAGATGTTCTTTTCGTGAAAGCAAATATCATATTTCGTGTTGTATAAACAGGTTTTTGTTGGTTATGAAATATATTATAAAACGAATGCTTATTGACGAGAAAGAGGGTTTTAATAGAATTTATTGTAGTCGTAGACGGTGGGTGCGATGATAATTGGGATCGGGAGGCACATTTATTTTTCAGGGCAACTCGGTTAAGCCTCGCCTTTTATCGAAAATTGGCTCCATTCATTTAAATTTATTTATTTTTTATTTTCTGCATTTAATTTTATATAATAAAAAACACCATCGATAAAAATTAGCGCTACACAAAATTGTTCTTCTTTAAATAGTTGTCATTTTCGTCGCACTTATCGTACGGCAAAAGTAGAAAGTTGCCAATTTTAGTGCATTCTGGCATGGTGTACAGCACGTACGAGTATGTGGCGGCTTCGACTCATATACACATAATGGCCCCTATTATGAGTTGCATTCGATCTTCGATATTCGTTGGTTGTCGAAGATCGAAAATCGAATGTCAATTTGGTATTATGAGCGGTGCAGCCCTGTCGAAATTTTCGTTGAATACCGAATTTAGAGTCGAATGCAGTTTTGCTTTCGACTGTGTTGCGTATTGTGGGTAAACTTGTTAAAATGTAAGTTGTTTGCGATTATTTATGGTTTTATAGTAACCAAATAATAAATATATACTAATTTTGTTAATTTTATGCAGGTCGAAAGTCGTGAGTACCAAACAGCAACTAGAAAAACTAGTTGCATTAATGGAAGAGAATCCACAATTTGCAAAAGGGATTTGCAGCAAAGTACATGCAGCAAAAAAATGGGAAGAATTCACAACGGAGCTGAATTGCTTGGGACCACCAATTAGAACGGCAGTAAAATGGATTAAGGTTAATAATGGTTTTTTTTTTGTGTGATGTTTATATAAGTACATTTTTCCCTTGGCAGGTATGGGCTGACATGAAGTCAAAAGCGAAAAAAAAATGTCGCAAAACAAAGCTGAGCTCCGAGCAACAGGTGGGGGCCCTAACAAACTTCAGGGACTTTCAAATACTGAAGAAAGCATACTCGGTTTGCTGCAATTTGATGTCTGCATAAATCCGCCTGGGGTGGAATTTGCCCTGGATACAACTACCAGTGACCAGTTTACAGTTTTGTCCGCGTCAAATCCCAGCCCAGAGCTTCTGGTCCAAAACTATGAGGAAAGTGAAGCCGATTTAAATTTAAATGTTCACGAGGAGCCAGCAGGAAAAACCAGAACAAACAAAAAGTCTCAAAAAGCAGAGAGATTGAGGTTACTGGAGTTGCAGACTGATGGCCAAAAACAATTTTATGAACAAATGATATCTACATTGCACAAAATCAAGCAAAGTGCTGCAGAAACAATTAAAAGTAGCGATTTTAGAGATCAAAAAGAAATTGCTATCGAAATAATTTTTATACTTAGTGTTAAGGAAACTGAAGTGATATTTTTTGTTTTATATTAGTATAAGGAAAAGACTGTATATATTTAAAGTAGGTTAAACAAATGAATTAATGTTTTTTATTAAAGAAATGAGATTGATTTTGAACTAAATAGCAAATTGAAATACGTAGAACTGAAATACATATTTTTTTCGAATAACGAATAACTGAATAAAGAAAATTTATAACAAAAATAAAACAGAAACTGTGGCATAAAGGTTTCTATTTAATACTTTTTAGATTTTTTTATAATATTCTAAGAATTTCATTTCTTATGTTTTCTGCTTCTCCGTTATTTGACTCCACTTCAATATTTCCAGCATCATCGTTGGGTATTTACTATAAAAATGTGCTTTTCTTTGTTGCAGATCAGCCTCTGTGCTACTAAATTTTACCCATCTTTGGCAAATATAATTTTCCAGGACATCTATTATTTCTGATAGCACAACAGACACAGTGGGTTGAGCAAGTCCTATCATACCTTCATTACCAATACTCAATTGGTACGATCCCTGAGCACAAAATCGAAGAACTGTGGCTAGCTTTAAAATATTGGGAATCGATTTGGCTCGGGTGCACTGCTGCAACTGGTTTTCTGTACTGGACAGTAGGTTCATAAACGCCTCTTTAGATAATCTAAAGTTCTATAAAAATCTGTAAGGAAATTTCTGTAATATTAAGTACGTCAACACATTTTGAAAATTCTGAACTTACTCAGTGGAAGCCATTTCTAGGGGGTTGGAGGCGTCCCTCAACTGTTTTCTACTTCTAGCTAGTTCCACTAATCTTTCATCGTCCGATGAATCGTCGAACCACAACTCCGTTGTAATCATTTTCACATAAATTACTTTTTTTAACTTTTAAAAATAATGTTAGCAAAGAATTTCAACACAATCGGGTTTTCTTGGGTTTTATTTGATTTGCTGTATCAGCTGAGAAAAAATTATCTATTGTAAATGCGTCGAGCGATCGAAATTCACAATAGTCCTATTCTTCAACGAATGAGCACCATAATACCAAATGAAAATTCGTTCGATCAGCACTTTCGACTACAGTCGAAGATCGAATGTTGCTCATAATAGGGGCCAATATCTTTTGCTGTCAGTTAAATTCGTCGCCGCAAAGGATGGAACGAGCCCATTGTGACGAGCCTATTAGTTGATGCAATACAATGCAAAAAGTGTGAATCAAACGTAGTAAGCAAAATGCAACTCATTGTATTAATAAACGAAATTGTGAGTTTTATTTGACGGAGTATTACACATAAAAGGTGGATTAATACAGTGGCGACGTAATTTTCTTTTGTGCCCTTTCTCATTTCAGATCTATTACAATCCATGTCAAGGACGTCCAAAACCACCAACAACACCAGAAATCGTAAAATAAACACAGGATATTCAATTGGAAAATCATCGAGTGACTGAAAGAAATTTAGTAGAAGCCCTAGGCATCTTATCGGGCAGTGTAAGCAATATTTGGACCGAAGTATTGGGTGTTAGAAAGCTGTATGCAAAATGGGTGCCGCATTCGCTAACAATGGAACAAAAACTCATTCGAATGCGACTTTTTCAGCAACGTTTAAACCGTTTTTGAGAGGATAAAGTGCTGTTGTGCGTTGATTCATCACTACGGATGAGACTTGGGTCTATCACCATAACCTTAAATCAAAACAAGACGCTAATGAGTGGTGTGACCCTGGATTTTCGGCTCCGAAAGTAGTTCGTGTACAGAAATCGGCCAAGAAGGTCTTACTATCAGTTCGTTTGGGAAGCGTATTCACCAGATTTGACCACTAGTGACTTCCGTCTGTTTCCAGATCTATAAAAATGCATGCGTGGAAACCATTTTTCATCGAATGATGAGGTTATAACAGCTGTTGAAGTGTATTTTGCAGCTCTTCCATATTCTGACTTCAGGGATGAAATTCATAAATTGGAATCTCGCTGGAAAATAATAATGCATTGATGTTCAGGGAGACTACGTTGAATAATAAAGTGTATTTCAAACCATAAAATTTTTATATCGATCCACAAAACATATTGAACAGTCTAGGAAGTAAACGCATTTGATTGTGTATATTTATATAGACTAATACAAATAGGAATTTATGCTTTGCTGATTTCAAAGAAGATTAGTGGAGGCGAATTTAATTTTCCAACGGCTTATTATCAATTAGTGGTGACGAATTAAATTTAGTCAGCTGAAAATAGAGAAAGACATCATTATTCGATGTGAATAAAATTCACAACCATGAAGTATGAAGGGCTTGCGCATTCAAATTGGCATAAGCAACTAAATGATTACACAGGCCTGCGAAATTTAACTTTTTTCAGTTTCTAGAATGGCTGTACTTGTTTCTTGTAGTTTTTTATGCGCTGAAAACGAATCTGACCTTCAAAATGCTCCATCACGTCAGGATTTTTGGTAAATGAAGCCTAAAGGTCAAAAAATGGCCATTTTAGCCAATTTTGATAATTTTTTTTGGGATAGAAATTTTTTTTTTTCAATTTTCGACGAAAAGGTCGCATAGTACAACTCTTTAGCTTTAAAACCCATTTTTTAAAATTATTGTACGATTTTTTAAAAAAAAGTTATGACATTTTGAAATTAACAGTTTCAGTTACGTATACGTTGGGTATAACGTCTATTACAATAATTTAAAAAAAATGGGTTTTAAAGCTAAAGAGTTGTACTATACGACCTTTTCGTCGAAAATTGAAAAAAAAAATTTCTATCCCAAAAAAAATTATCAAAAATGGCTAAAATGGCCATTTTTTGACCTTTTAGGCTTCATTTACCAAAAATCCTGACGTGATGGAGCATTTTGAAAATCAGATTCGTTTTCAGCGCATAAAAAACTACAAGAAACAAGTACAGCCATTCTAGAAACTCACCCTCGCAGGACTGTGTTATTTTATCTCAGATCAAATTACTGATAGTACAAAGCTGTATAATGACAAAACACTTATACGCTCCGAGTGGGAGAAATGGTACCTATTGCTCTTTTATATCTTCAAAATGAAGACAGAGAAAGAGAAAAAAGTTGTTGCATTTGAACGGTCTACAATTACAGTTGCTAGGTAGGTAGATGTTTTTAAGGTATTGGTGGCCAAACTAAAAGAGGATTTCTCGCCAAAGCGTAATTGTACTTTTGAGAGACATCTCTTTCGGAAGTTGCCTCCTAAGTGCGGTTCAGACACCAGATGTCTAAATATGAGTTTAGCAAAACGACAATGGAAACAATTCAAGTTTGTATAAAAGACAAAATCATAGACTCATCGGATTTAGCTGATTTGAAGAAAGAAATATTGGAGAAAGCGCAAAGCCTAGAAGAGCTAGTAGGTTCACATCTGCCAGGTTCACGAGCAAGTTTGCAAGCAATCCGTGTCGATGTTTGCAAAGTCAGGTGATGAAACTGTAAACCGAATTTCAGCGAGAATGCGAGGGACAAGATAAGACGGTGGTGAGTGTAGTAGATGCGGTCAAAGAGGGCATGTAAAACCCAAAAGCGCAAACTTGTGGGGAACATATAGTTCTCCAAAAAAGGGACATTTCAGAAACATTTACATTAAGTATTTAATGTGAACAAGGCGCAAAGGTTTAAAAGCTTAATTATTTCAAAATTCTAAATAACATGATTATGGACGCAAAACTCAAATGCGGTGTTGGGAGTTATACTATACTAATGTTTATATAGGGTGGGCCATATAGCGTTTGCCTTTTGAAACACCTATTTTTTTCAGAATGTTAACACAAATGACATGTCAAATGTATTCATAACTTACTTAAAGGTTTGACATTTACGAAATGGGACGCTATACGCTTGAACAAAATTGGGAAATATTGAAAATCTATTTCCAAAGTGGTGAGTCTTCTTCTTCTTTTCTGATGAAGCTCATTTTCACATCGGTGGCTACGTCTATAAGCAAAATTGTCGGATTTGGGGCTTAGAAAATCCACACGTTACTGTAGAGAAGCAAATGCATCCACAACGAGTCACTGTTTGGTGCAGTTTTTGGTCTGGCGGCATCATCGGGCCATTTTTTTCGAAAATAAGCGAGGAGCCGCGGTTACAGTAAATGGCGAGCGTTAACGTGACATGCTCAACGAGTTGTTTCCAAAAATTGAAGAGGATGACATGGACGACATTTGGTTTCAACAGGACGGTGCAACTTGTCACACTGCCAAAGTTACACTCGAACTTTTGGCTACCGTTTTTGAAAACCGAATAATCAGCCGAAATTCCGATATCAATAGGCCGCCTCGGAGCTGTGATTTAAGCCCGTTGGATTATTTTTTGTGGGGAGCCGTTAAGGACAAATACTATGCGAACCATCCAGAGACGATTGATGCTTTAAAACACGAAATCGAAGTTGCCATTTATGAAATTGGAGCCCAAACAATCGAAAATGTGCTTAAAAATTGGCTTGATCGAATGGCCTACTGTAAAGCCAGTCGTGGCATTGATTTGAACGATATTATTTTTCATTCATAAATGACAATGTTCAATCTTCAAAATAAAAAAAAAAGTTTGAAAAAATATTGATTAGTTTTTTTTTTTTTATAGCCGATTCAAAAAGCAAACTTTACAAGGCCCACCCTATAGTTTCCTCATACCGACCAATCTCGTTGCTGCCTCAAATTGGTAAGCCATTCTCAATTGATTGACGCCAATTATCGACTCTAAAAATTTGTTACCTTCGCATCAATTTGGCTTTCGCAGTAAGCACTCAAACATCGATCAGGTGCACAGAATCAGAGCTGAAATAGAAAAGTCTTTTGAACAGAATAACGTGTGTTCAGCAATATATTGCTAGACGTAGTACAAGCTTTCGACAAGGTTTGGCATGTCGGTTTAAATAACAACTAAATACCTAACTTCCAAGTGATTTTGCGGCCTCCTAAAGTCGTGTATGAGCGAACGCTACTTTCGCGTTAAACAAGGAAACGAATACTTGAAGAAGTAAATGCTGGTGTGCCGCAAGGAAACATTCTTGGTCCGCTCTTATACCTTCTATATTCCAGAGATTTCCCGATACCCCCGAATAGCTTAATCGCCACTTTTGCCGATGACACTGCCATCCTAGCAATTGGAAAAAGTGCTGAAGAAGCTGCAGCCAAACTTCAAATTGCAACAAACGCTATGGAAGAATGGATGACTTGGCGCATAAAATTGAACAATGCCAAGTCAGTTCATGTAAACTTCACCAACCAAAAAAGTGAATCGGTATCCAATAATACTGCTAGATGCCGCAATACCACATGCATACACTGCAAAATACCTTGGCAGAACGCTCGGTGTTAAGCTTCTATGGAAGGAGCATATAAAAATTAAACGGCATGAAATCCATCTGAAGATAATAAAAATGAAATGGCTAATTGAACGAAGATCAAAGCTATCCATATATGTACATATAACAAAATATCTATACGAGTATATAAAGAAATTATAAAGCCTGTGTGGTTCACCTCTTCATTCGGTGGGTGTGGGAGCAATTCGAAGTTCAATTCATGTAGTTTCGTCATTGCTCAGAATCTACAACACGTTCTTGTTTTTGATCAACAGTGGGCAAACGCTGCCCCTAGTTACTTTGAAGAAAGCTGCCTCATAGTCAAATGTTCATGCAATATAAAACCAATACGTTCTTTTGATATCTTTACTATGTCAGTTAACTCACTCAACTTAACTTTGCGTTTAAACGATTTTGTGAATTTTTTGGATGATTTCTGGTGTTACCGTCTCATTTGAACGTCCACTGAGTTGTGCATCATCTGTGTCTCTACGACCACGTTTGAAGTCAGCTATTATATTATTGTTTCTGATAAAGCGGAGTCCCCATAACACTGTTCAAGCCATTGCTTCGCTTGAACGGTATTTTTTCCCATCAAGAAATAGGTAAAATTAAAACATGAAATTCTTTTTCATGCGTTGTTTTGAAAATAACAAAAGGAGCGTTATTCTTAGCACAACAACTTACGAACTCATATTATATCATGAGATTTTAACAGCTGCCTTTTCAAGGTTACTACTAACTGAGACTGAGGTGAATGCAATTAATAAATTAGATGGCACTAGCTATGTGCTAAGCCGGTACTTTTCAGCCCATGTGTTATATAATAGGGATATTAGGTATCAGGTAGAATAGTTTGTTTGTCTCCATGAGGACTCGATCGAATACATTGCTGGCTTGAAGATAAGAAGCCTGGTATTGGTGGAACATGTTTTAATGAGCCTACCCTCATGGGCAAATGAAGTGTCCAGAGTATGTAAATGCCAGCAGCGACATTTAGAAGCTTAGAAAATATTGAAAAGCCTTCTAGCAAACCTTTAAGAATTTTATGGTAAGTAAAATTGATCAACTACATGATTATTGAAAAAATCAAAATCATTCCCTTGCAGGTTGAGGTGTAAATGGACGCGGGCGTGAAACATCCTCAGCATCTTCTCGGACATCTTAAAAACTGTTAAACAACCAAAGACAGTTTTCCCCATACACTCTTCTCAATAAATTATAAGTTTCAGGTATGGGCTTTCCAAGTTTTATATAAACATTTTATATTAATAATGCGAACGAAGGCTACTCTGAACATACTAATTATTTTATTGAAGTGAGATGTACCGGTACTGGTATATTCCTCGTAGACATGGCACATTGACACTTAATAAATAATTAATAATCTAAACACCTTCGAAGTCATTGTTCATACTCGAATGTACAAGTAAATGTATGTACATATCATCGTAACATAAAGACGTGAATTGCATTAGATGAACTCGTACTTTGCCATTCTTAGGTCATGACGAACTATTCCGGCATGCAGGTTTCTTGAGGTAGTTATCAATTCAATAATAATACTATTACTTACGAATTTCGTTACGTCCTCAAGTGGTTCATATACAATAAAGTCAGCAACGAAACGAGCACATTCCTCTTCACTACCGATTAATGGAATATGAATAAATGCAGTTGGTCGTATAGTAGTGCAAACAAATTTCTGCAATTATATTACAAGATATGTGTACATGTATATGTACCTATATGCGTATGTATTATGATTACCTGAACGTTGCATTCATTTGGTAAGGCTAACACTAATGGCCGTCGTTTTGGATAAAATGTAGCGAATTGCTTTCTAAAATTCTCAGCATATAACAGCAAAAGTCGTTCCTTAGGAGACAATGTGTAATAGCTTGGCGGATAACATTGAGGTGAATTAGCGAACTCTGCGGCGGTTTCAGGGAAGGACAGATCTATGCGCCCTACATTAAACGCAGGCTCAATATCAGACCAGTCTTCATCTCCCTCATCTTCTTCTTCGATCATTTCTTCCTCTTCTAACAGCATTTCCTCTAACAGTTCCTGTTCAGCTAAAGCTTCTGCAATGTGTCTCTTCTCTATTTCTTTTAATTTCGCCTCATGCTTTTTTGGGTCAACACGAACAATATCAACCTTTTTCTTTCCAACGTTTCCCTTTTTTTTCGGCGGCATGGTTACGATTAATAACAAACAGACTAACAATAAAAATATATGTACGTTAGCAACTAACGACAATAACTCAAATAATGAATGCGTCATTTATCCGTTTTTTGAACTGTCAATACTAATAAATTGATATGTATGTATATTGAAACATAGCTAGCTTTTATTGAAGACAGTATAAATTGAAGGTAATATTGAATATGTTAACTGCAATTTGAAACCAGTTGAAAAGCATGTTAAGGTGCACACAATATGGGATATGTTAAACAAGTTTAGTACAGTGCGATTTACATTTTGGCGCGTTCAATCAACATAACCTCAAATTATTAGCTCTATACCTAACATAACAGCAAATAGAATTTAGGT
This sequence comes from Anastrepha obliqua, assembly GCF_027943255.1. Taxonomy (NCBI): domain Eukaryota; kingdom Metazoa; phylum Arthropoda; class Insecta; order Diptera; family Tephritidae; genus Anastrepha; species Anastrepha obliqua. The sequence continues at coordinate 76,141,182 of NC_072892.1, forward strand.
ACTAGCGTAGCGCCACCTACTGGCGGGTAGCAGAACGAATTTGTATACGAGTAGTTACAGAGGTTAAAGGTGTAACGTATCAAAGGCATTGCCACCTAGTAGTAGTTACTAAATAATAATTATTTTATAATGGTTAATATATATTTACTTGCAAGTTGACAAAATGCAACGAACTCCTACTTCAAGTAATGCACCTAAGAGAAGAGTTACCGAATTATCTCCGGATCTTTCACTGCAAGATGTAATGACAGCCATACGTGGAATTGAAACCAACCTTAATAAGCAATTAGAGCGATTAGCTTCTAAACAAGACATAAGAGATTTAACACGTTGAGTGCCATGTGAGTCCAGGTTGGTCTCACAGAGCGAAGAGACTTTCAGGCCTCGTGGTGACACTTGGTCTCACGGTATAATGTGTGAGATTTCGGTTTGTGCTGATGCAGCTGCTTCATAGAGGCTATTAGTAGTAGTGTATTCACGCCATACTAGAGCCATTGCATTGTTTATGCTGCTTGGCCTATGGGTATGAGACCAATGTGGTATCATATGGCCTACATTTTGTTGAACAATATTCTATTGTATTATGTAAAAAAAAAATCGTGGCCGGACGAACCCCATTTTTTTTTGTTTTCAGGCTGTGACGGTTCTTCGCTGTTTTCAGAAGCCTGCTGTGCCAGTTGCTATTGTCTGAGGTTCGCCTTTCGAGCCCATTCCTTTTCACGCAACATTTTTGTTATAGCTGCTGCAGCTACGCTAAAAGCAGTTCATTTTTCTGCTTTATCGCACATTTGCGCTTTGAGGTTCACTTCTCTTGGGAATTCACCGAACCCCTTGAAGAGATCATTTATTTCGTTTTCAAAATGTGGGTAAATTAATGGAAGGTGCCTTGCCGTCAGGTGCATAGGAGAGACAGGTCAAAAAGGGTCGTCTTCTAAATGAAAGTAGTGCACCGCTTTTTATTCCTAAAAGTTACATAAAAATCAGCCTATGCGTGCTTTCTACCAAATCATTTCGCAATATCCGGTATTAGATTATAGGCCAAGCGACCCTTTGTTGAATGCTCCCAGCGCTGTTGCCATTCCCTTCAGCCCTATGAAACCATCAGAAATCGTGCGGTAAGCGCTCGCGACTCTTAACGTGCCTAGTCTGGGTGTCGCTTTTATTTCCTTTATAAACGATTTTTTCACATCGGTCCATATCGGTCCTGCATACAATATAACAGACTATGGAGAGAAACTGACGTTTTTCTTCGCGTGGCCCTCCTATATTTGTAGAAGTCTTGATAGAGCACTATGTACTCTTTGCGCCTTTTCGCTAACTGCTACAAGATCATACGGGTGTCAAGGACAACTCCCAAATACTTTAAGTATTTATTTATGTGGCAATCGCCCACAGTGATGATCAACTCCTCGTGTGTCTTGCACTACGCCGTTTGTCACCTCATACTATTTAATGCCATTTTCCGTGTCGTGGATCGGGCTCCTTTTTTTAAATAGTCGCCAATAATTCGCACTAAGTAGCTAGGGACCTTAAATTCTGAGAGTCCACCCATTATGTATGCCCAGTTCGCCGAGTTAAACTCGATTTTTGTATCTACCGTTACAATCGCGCAGTATTTTTAGTAGGCTTTCGTCTCTTATTTGTGGCTTGGCGTGCGATATGTCGGACTTGTGGTTTCGCGTGCGATATCTATTGCCACGTTAATGATATCCACCGCCGACCAAGTTTTTCGTGCGTCTTCCTCGCTCACCGGTAGGATAAGTTGAGGGCCTTCTCTGATGTCACACACTCTTGAGCAGGGAATAGTGTATTGACTATAGCTTTCAAGAGCTTTGTGGTTGTGATGCCCTGGGTCCTTTGGCCGTCTTCATCACTAATCTGTATGCTTCACCCCAGGGGTCCGCGTCCGCACTGTCGCGTAGTTTTTTTGAAGCATTTCCTTCTACTTTCCTTTCCGCTGCTTTGCATATCTGGAGTTCCCGTAGCTGCGGCTCCAGGGTCAGTTGGTTGCCATCTCTATTTACCTTCCGCGCTTTCAGACATTTGACTCTAACTGCCGCTATGTCCTCATTCCATCAATATGCAGGCTCCCTTTTGATTCTGTTGTATCCGCATTTACCAACTCAGCGATTAGCTTCGTCCCATACCATGATGGATCAAACTTCAGTTTCCTCCATCCCCGTTATTGTGCCTCATGAATCGTCTCTAATAATGGCTTACTCGAGGCAATACTAAGGAGGAAGGCGTGATGACCACTATGCTTATATGCATCGCTTAGAGACCACTTTGTCCGACCTGCGTTTTCTCTATGCGCAAAAACTAACATCAAAGATTGATCTGCCTTTGCACTTTTCGTATGTGCACACCCCCAGTTCGTTAAGTGGTTTAATGGTCGAGTTCGGAAATGGAAAGCTCGTTAATGGTCAAGTGCTGCCAGACTTTCCAGTAGGACTTTTCCACCAGTTATTAGCGGCCGGAGTTTTCCGCTTGATTCTTTGACTATTACCGTCCTCAAGCGCTCAAACTCGATTACGCTCAGGTTGGGAGGGGTTTAGGAGTTGAATATGTAGATCGCGCCGTCTTTTTCTGAGGCCCGTTTCCTGCAAACATCCAAATTACTGCTTTACCAGTGTTATCTGAAGTTCAGCTATGCGCGTCCAGTTTTTTTTTTTGCTCTGATAGTAGGCTGCATCTAATTTTAATTTCGCACTTGTTTGCGAGGCCAAATCTTGGGCTTCAGCGTGTGGCCATCTTCCCCATACATTCTGCATAGTCTTGTTCTGTCTATTTCCGAGCATTGTGTGGCCATATGACTGTATTCCCACCCGATCTTAATTTTCTGCACTGCGCACGCAGCGCATAGCATACCTCAGTCCAGATTTTTAATTGCGTCGTGTACATTCAGTCTGTCCTTCCAAAACTCCAAAAGCGAGCCAATCCTGACACCTAGCTCTTTCATCTTTTCATGCAGCGCCGGTTTGTATAAGTGGGATATCGGGGTCTATGCTATGTCACCGGTGCTGCGCTGCTAGTGGTATCTTTGGCACTTGGCGTTTTGTCGGGTGATCGGGAGATTGCTGTTGCTCCTTCTAATTTTGTTTAACGGTTGTTTGTACCAACGTAGTGGAATCGAATAGATACACATATTTAATATAAGTATATACCAAAAAGCTTATGATAATAAGAGGAGTCGATTTGGTTATGTCTGTCTGTCCGTCCGCTCATCTGTACCTACAATAACTCTTGCAAATGTGGTGTTAATATATATCAAAGAATCTTGGTACCCTCATTATTCTTTGTCTATGGTAGGTACATATATAAAAAACTTGATATATTCCTTACTTAAATTGTTAGATCCGACATACATAAATTCTACTGACATCAGATAAAACCAAAACTCTGTTTCACACAGGGTGTACGATTGCTGAAATAAGACTTAGATTTAAAATTTCTCCCTAACCGCTAAACGTATGAGGGGAAGAGAAATCGCGTTATCTTCGCTATTTGTGAGTGTGGTTTACTATATGTACGATATAGTAGTGGGAGGGTAAAAATGTGTGTTCGAAATCGAAACGTATTTCAAGGCCAAGAATTCGTGTGCAATTGCTCGTCGTAAATTTTGTTCACGTTACGAATATTGTAACGTTTACGTGATGCCTCGAGTAAAGATTCAATTTGTTCATGGGTGCGAAGGTTCTGGGCAACAAGTGCGGTGGCAAACAGTCCACAGCCAGGGCCCAGCCGGACTTCGAAAACAAACGAAAATATTGAACGCGTGCCAACAAGTTTGCATTTTCGTACGGCAAACACCAGTTTTAGAGTGATGAAGCACATTTTCTTAAAGGAGGAACCCACTATTTAAAAATCAACAGCCACTTCACAGTCCCAAAGTGTCGATTTAGTGTGCACTGAGATATTTTCGAGGGCAAGCAATTTTTGCGCACAGTGCCTCTTATCGGCGCATGCTGAATGAGTATTTTCAGTACATATGAGGTGTGTGCAAAAACTAAAGTGAATTTTAACTTTTCTCAAAAAATATTTATTTATTCATCAATTTCCATTTTATCTCCTTCAAAGAAGTCCCCCTCAGTTATAATACTCTTGTGCCAGCGTTTTTCCCCAATCCTCGAAGCAGTTCTGATGTACAATTTTTGATATGCCCTTGAGCTCTCTCCCCAATTCGGTTTTTATCTCCTCAATCGTCGCAAAACGCCATCTTTTCATTCTCAATCTTCGTCTCATCAATCTTGGTAACAGGAAAAATTCGCAGGAATACGGTGGATGAGGCATGAAAATGGTGTTGTTTTTGGCCTAATAATCTCTCACAAGCAATGATGAGTGAGCAGGTGCATTATCATGATGCAAAAGCCATAAATTTTTTCTCTACAATTCCGGGCGTTTTTTCGTATTGTTTCACGCAAATGACGCATAACTTCAAGGTAATACTCCTTGTTTACCATACGACCTTGTGGTAAGAACTCCTGATGCACTACGCCATGGTAATCGAAGGAAACAGTGAGCAGAACCTTGACATTTGATCGAGCTTGGCGTGCGTTTTTTGGTCTTGGCTCTCCTGGATTTTTCCCTTGGGACGATTGGGCTTTGTTTTCGATGTTATAACCATATATCCATGATTCGTCAAATATCCACGTTTGGTCAAAATTCAGGAATTTTTTCTAGCAAAACTGATTGATGAGCCTACCGATATGCCGACATCCTCAGCATCTTCTCTAATTATGATTCGACGATTCTCCATAACAATTTTCTTCACTTTCTCAACATTTTCATCGGTTGTTGATGTGCTGGGGTGTGCAGAGCGAGCGTAGTCATTCACATCTTCTCGATCTTCTGTGAAAAGATTGTACCACTTGTAAACATTTTTTTGGCTCAGAGTACTCTCACGGAATGCTACTGTCAACATTTCAAGTGTTTTTAAGCAATTAATTCCATTTTTTTTACAAACTTTGGTGGAACTTCTTTGATCCATTTTTTGTTTCGATAACAGAAAATCGCCGAACACGCAAAACACTTGTCTCAGAAACAAACTAAATATCTTCAAGACGAGTGTATTAACATAAAAAAAATTGAAAGTCGAATGTACGTAGCCCGGGAAATTTGAAAAATCACCTTATTTGTTAAATCCACCTCGTACATATAGTTTCAACAAGATGGCACCACGCCGTACACGTCTAGAGGGCCATTGCGGTTATGTATGATTTATTCCCTAAACTATCGTATTAAGCCATTTCGGTGACATATCCTTACCACACAGGTCACCTAATTTTAGCCCTAGGGATTTTTTTCTATGGGGGTGCATCATGGGGGTGCTATGAAAAAAAAGGCAGTGAAATATCGTTCGCGAGGTTAATGACATCCTGATATCACTTCTCCAGCGAGTGGCTCGGAGAACAAAGGCCAGATTTTAAGACTGTATCCGATGTAACGGTCAACATTTAGAGGAAATAATTTTTAAAAACTAAAATCCGCACTTGTCTTCTATGTAATAGTTATTGAAATAAAGTTCTATCATTAGTAATTATTTAGTTTTTCAATTCCTACTTGTAGTTCTGCCCTCGGGCACTCCGTAAAAACTCAATAAAAGGTTAAGATATTTTTGCGAAATTCATCAAGGAACCATATTCTAATAAAAGTTGGCTTTTGTTTGAAATGGGCGAAACTGTTACTTAAAAACAAGATCATATCTCTGTTATAAAATAAGGGAAATTACTTAAATTTGGTCAAAGTTTAAAATTCTAAAAGAAAAATGGCATGAAAACTTACTAACTAAAAGGAAACTAACTCATCTGTTTGTGAATAAATTTTGTAATTTGAATGCTTACTATATATGAATATTAAAGATTTTTCTCTGCATAAAAATGAAGTCCTTAAGGTTAAAAATACAGTAAGAAGATTCATATAGAGGAAAAATTTTAATTATAGTGCATAACCGTAGAACCGCTAGATATAAGTAAGTATGTTGTAACATACGGTTAAATGTATGTTACGTTGTTACATATAAAACTTATTTTGTCATATTTAGTTTGTAAGATTGTTATTATAAATGGTACTAGCCTACGAACAGACTTTTAATAGTATCTGTAGGACTTACAGTTTATTGTAAATTATAATGTATTATTATACTAGTAATAAATAAATAAATTCAAATAAAATAAATTCAAATTAAAATTCGAGGCTGTCCGAATGTACATCTAAGTACTGCAATATGTTTTCAACAACTGTCCACAAAAAAGCTACCACGAATGCATACAACCCGAAATATTTAATTTTCATATATATTGTATATTATTATTCATCACATGTGCACGATTTGAATTTCCGAGCTGGTGCTTTTGTGCTAGTGTGGTGATTTTAAATTGTTTCTTTGATTAAGGTAGGGTGAAGAAGCCGTCTCTCTCAATTCTCTTTCATTTGTGATACTTTCTATACAACCAGTCTTCGCAGCCAGTTGTAAGTAAGCGAAGACAGTTGCTCAGAAACGAGTTGGAGTTTGAGACAAAAGGAAGCTGCTCTCCTATGACACGTATTAAATTAAAATTAATAAAGTTACTAAACAAAACGAAAGCAGTATTAGATCATTAAATATACATATTATTTAAAACAAGTGAAAATATAACCTAATATGTCTAGAATATCGGAAACAAAAGAAACCGTCGACCAAATTCAATTCAACTTAAAGAAAAGTGCTGAAAAGTCGAAAACTATAGTAAACGATCCATTGTAAGTGAGCTAGTGAGCACTGCTTTGTTTGCAAGTGTGTGTCTGTGTGTCTGTGCGCCGCTGCTACGCCAAAAAAAGAAAGAATTAGGAAACAAACTTTAATGAACTCAATTTAATGAACTTTTCAAAACTTTCTGCATTATGGCTAATGTCAAAGGTGTTAAGCAATGGAATACTTTTTGATTATTGTATAAATGTGGTTGGAATAATTTTTTGTTGGTTAAGACTAATTTCCTCAACTTTTTTTAATCACTTGCTTTAAATCATTTTATCGCAATCACAAAGTTGTTACAATCTTACAATCAGTATTTTAATGCGGTTTCGGATTGAAATCTAACTCTTCACTTACAATTTAAGCTAAAGTGCCAATTTTCGGTGTTAACAGGTTTCTAATTTATAAAACCAACATAAGCAAGAGCACAATGTATGCACGTTACTCGTACTCTGGAAGCAAAACCAAAAAACATGTCAAACAACAAAAAAAAACAATAAATAACTCACTATTTTCTAAGTGTTCATATGTTCTTCAAAAACGTTTAGCTAATGCCTGCGGTACATTAGAAGGTCTACAAAATCAAATGAATCAAATGTTTACTTGCCGGACATACATTCAATAATAATCTTTTTTTATTTCAACTGGTTCCTAAATAAGTTGTGAAAGGCATTTAGTTGCTCCTAATTTTTCGAAATTTCACCCCGGTTAAAATCCTCTTTTTTCGTTGGTGAAAATATTTTTAAGTTTTAATTTCAATTAGCTCTTGAGATAAATAACAGGTCATAGCGCATAACCTAAAAAATATTATAATAGTTATAATGAGCACATTGTGCACACTTCCTTTGATCCAACATAAATATTATTGAGGTCGGATAATAAACGCGTCCACTTCTTATATTTTAAAGCTAGATTTCCATCCATCCGACAGATATGACAAGCTATAACTCGAGAAAAGTTCATACATTTTTGCAAAACTCAGCAAGGGGCTTAATAAAGTTCGCTCAAGCTTAGTATATTGTTTACAACAGCAACAATACGTTTGGTCCTCATCAGATTTAAATCAGACATAAATTTAATTGGAATCGGAAAGATCTGATTATACTAAGGGTGTAGAAAAAATTTCATGAGAAATTTCGACTCATGAATATGGGATGGACATTAACATGGTTTTCTTGCCTGCCGGATATTTGCAAATACGAAATGAATACTATTCTATCTACCAAAGCTGTGTTGCCAATTTTTGACTTTCCAAAAACACAACCCTTTAAGAAAAAGGGCTCGAACGATCTAAAAACATGAATTATTTTTAATGCACAGGTATTTAACAAAAATAAAAAATAAACGTACTGCATAATGCATCATGCATAATTCAATAACAAAAAACTTATTCGTTTTTAACCATTCGGTAAAAAAGATTTGTCTCTACACATACATTTAAAAGCTACATTTTAAAATATTAAAATTACGACCCGTCACTGTAGAAAACCAACAATCAATTAAATGCATCTTAACCGACAAAATCAAAAACAGTACAAAGAACGCAAGTCCCGCCATAATTCGTATATATGTATACATAAGCCCCGCTATAATTCATATAACTATATGTGTGTATACATAAAGCCTTAGGAATTAGGTATTTATATAATAAAACCAAAGCCTTCTGTGCACAAATACTTACATGGGTGCAAATACTAATACCTATGTATATGTACAGGGAATGTCTGGCACTCGCCACGACAAAAATTCACGGTTCACCAAATATTTCTGTGTTCGTCAAGAAAAATGGATTTATGGATAGGACAGGGAAGTTGTAGTGGGCTCGTTTATAAATGAGCGAGCTTTGTTTCGAGAAATATGCGCTTGCGTTTTGTTGTATTAAAGATCATTTTGGAATGCTTGCCTGCAAAGCAAATACAGGGTCCGCCAAATAACTTTACGGAATTAAAAATGCTATAAAAAAGAAACTACTCAATATTTTTCCAAACTGTTTTCTTTATTTTGAAGTACAATCCTTCCGGTTAATGATGGAACACAACTTCATTCATATGGCTCTTGGCTTGGACTTTGTACGGCGTCATACCAAGGTCTTTACGCAAAATTCGTCTCAATGATGTCTCCGAAATGTCCAATTGTTGAGAACGACGGTGAACTGATGTTCCTCGTGATTCACGAACACTCTCGGCCACAGCAGCAATATTTTCGGGTGTACGCACGGTTTTCGGTCGGTCACGCGTTGGTTTGTCAATAAGCAACCCAGTTTCTCTTACTTTTTTCGCAAAGTAACGCATATACGCTTCATTCGGTGCTTTTCTTCTTCCCATTGCCGTACGTAATTTTCGTACACATTCTGCAACATTACCATGATTTTCAAAGTAATATCGCAATATTTCCCAGCGATCTTTGAGCGTATACACAACCATTTTCGTTCAGCGGAAGAATAAAACCAATTTTCTGTCAAATCAGATGACAGCTAACTGTTACCATTCTTCAAATAATACCTAGTTCAAATCCGTAACGATAGATGGCGGGCCCTGTATAAGCTATCTCGTTTTAACCAAAGCAATTAGTCTTGCTCATTTTGCACGTCACTGCAACAAACACACACATATAGTACATATGCCTACATATCACATGCATTTATATTTATATACATATAAGCATAAGGTAAGTAAGCAAACTTACATTAGGTTGTGCCATCACAATAAAGCGATGTTTGTTACAGTGACTTCAACACTACATAACTTCTAATAATAAATATAAAGTCTATTCTCTCTTTGGCCATACAATTTGCTTCACGTCATGCCTTGAAATTGATAAATTTATTTACTATCGATTTAATAATTTACATCACCAGGTATGTTATAATTGTCATAACAACAATTTTGCCTTTTTAGTCACATTCTTTATGTGGAGCAATGCATAAAGGTTACGGTTACGAATTTTGGTTTTAAAAGTATTCCATTTCTTCATTTAAGTTCAGAAAAAAGCACTGACCTACTTTCATTAACCCTTTATTGGCATTACATTAAAAAAAGCATTAAATCTAGTGCTTAAAGCATTAAATTGTCAACTATGGGCAGAAGGTTTCAAATACATACATAATTAATGTAGATATGAGAAATATTTTAGATAAAAAGCAAATGGTAATCTGTTTTTAAAAGTTTCTTCTAAATATCTATTTCTTGACACTCTCATGCATTTTTAAGTCGAAATTTTAGCAAAAGTGCCGTAAAGCGCTAGAGTGGTTGTACTCGTATACTTCAATCTTAATTCCCTTTGCTGGCGCTGCTCGTATGTACAAAATGTATCACAAATCTATTAAAAACTGGAAAACAGTGCTATATGAATGAAAAAATAAGCGTACGGTGCGTTTAATATCTCTTCGTTCGTTTTAATTTCTCTTTTATGGGTAGCAAAATGTAAGAATGTGAAAACTGATTCAAGAGTTTAACACTGCGGCCTTAAATTACTGAAGAAGCACTAATAATTCTTTCTTTTCCCATTCCTTCGTTTAGCCACAGATGGGTAACATTTAGTATCATTGTGATTCTAACTATTTGCACGCGATATTACAAAGTTACAGAACCTGATCATGTTTGGTAAGGTTGCAAGGCATATCATTGTATGAATCTATGCATTATATTAAAATTATTTGACATGCATTATAGCTGGGATGAAACACATTTTGGAAAAATGGGCAGCTGGTACATCAATAGAACTTTTTTCTTCGACGTTCATCCGCCTTTGGGAAAGGTATGTTTACTTTTAAAATGCTACTAAGCAAGCTTAGGTTAAGATAACTAAAAAAACATCCGTACATTCACCCCACGGTGTACAAGATACAGAAGGTGACGCCTCTCGAAAGCAGATACTTTATTTTTCGCAGTTTTGACAACCGACGACGTTAGCGCTGCGAAAAAAACAGACAAAAGCAAGAGAAGTTGCTTGTACGTGAATATTCCGTAAATGCCTTCGTCACGTTGTGATTTTTAATTTAAACAGACTAATAAAAATTAAGTACCTTGTGTAAAATTGTGGGAGCATGCATAATAAAAATACCTGTAAATGCATTTTACTCTTCTTTTTCACAAACAATTTTAATCCTCCTTTTCCTTGCATATCTGCAGCGCTGACGTTTCGATAAATAACAACTCACAATCTTGTATTCTATCATTCTTGCGTAGTTATCGTCTAGTTTGAGATTTTCGAACTCAAAGAGAAGACGAAAATGAAACGATTATCGTTCGAAACTGAAAAAAAGCTACAACCACTCACTTTGAGATATTGGTTAGGGAGATGGAGAGACATGCTGGTGTAGGAGTGTTTGGATCTGACCGAAAAAATGTAGAAGTTGGGAGGGAGGAAATTATGAGTAACAATTAATTACACTGTGGTACAAAAAAAAAAGTTGCAAAAAAACTTTGGATCGGACATGATGAGGGTTGTAGCTTATGAAAAACTGAAAATAATGGTATAGTTGAAATTTCCAATACACCCCCAAAATCTCATTTTATGGCCATAAAACCGTTTTTCAGTAGGTTGATATGAACAATCACTCCTAACTTCGCCAATTTCCATCCGATTTCGAATTTGCTTTTTTAGTTCGAAAGAACAAAAACAAGCCTTTTTGACAGTGTGTTAACATTTTTTCTGAAATGACAACTGACGAGACTGTAGACGGAAGTATTTGGAATTTTTTTATTTTTTCTCTATTTTTTCGACTTTGACATAATTTTTACGATATTATCCGATATTGAGGATTTTTTTTAGTACACTACTGTTATAGTAAATTTAATTTTGCGTCAAATGAGCTATATTTGACTGTAATTGAATTAAAATTAATAGAGTTGTGTGAGTTTTAAGATTTTATTTTTTTTTACTAATTTGGTATGTAGGTATAGCTTACGCTAAATGGGAATAAGGACGTGTTTTGATGCGTTATTATAGATACGTAATATTTATTGGAGTATATATGAATACATAAGAGTACACTGTACTGCATACAACAGAACTGGTTAGAACTTAAGAAAATATCTGACATATTATAGCACATTTTTTTCAATAGAAATATGGAAAAGCTCCCAAGTGTGCCAAAGTTCACACTGTACATTGATTAACAAAAGAAGTTTGTTATTATAATTTAACCTTATTAAAACGTCAAAGTTTTATTGTTTGTTTCATTGAAATTCAAAAGATATAAATCAAAACGTTGCCAGAAAAGTCAATTTTCTCAATATTCTCCGATGATATGGCATCATCAGCCTTATCATAAACCAGATGGTTGTTATTTTTGTAAAACGGACGTAAACGGTCATCATTATAAAACTCGAAAGCACATAAAGTATGCTGATGTTGCAACTGTTAAGAACCCCGTAGTCTTGGACGATATGATTGACTCAACTGCAGGTCATGAACTGAAGGAAGTTCAACTCATTGCTGATGATGATCAAACTGATAACAATAAACCTGATGATGAAGAGTACTTTCCGTCTGGTTCTAAGTTTTCAGAACGAGACATTGTATCAAATTCAGATTTTCAGGATCTTTCTCGTGATTTACATACTTCTATCGGGAAGACAATCTGAAACGCTCGCTTCTCGATTTAAACAATGGAATTTAGTTGATGACGACTTCAGATGAATGATGATGATCGAATTTCTTACAGAGAAGTATTCAAAACTGATGAAGAAATGACAAATGTACCGTACCATACTAAACTCCAAAGGGCCGTTTCCAATGCATTTTTAAGTTTGGAACTAGTGCCGTTGTGTACTGCACCGTACCATACCGTACAGTGCTGCACTGCACAATACTCCAATAAATATTATGCGTTTATAATGACACTTGTTATAATTTTCATGCTTCGAAACGCATACCAAATCTCGTAGTAAAAAAAGAAAAAATCTTAAAACCCACACAACTCTATTAATTTTAATTCAATTACAGTCAAATATAGCTCATTCGACGCAAAATTAAATTTACTATAACAGTAGTGTACTAAAAAAAATCCTCAATATCGGATAATATCGTAAAAATTATGTCAAAGTCGAAAAAATAGAGAAAAAATAAAAAAATTCCAAATACTTCCGTCTACAGTCTCGTCAGTTGTCATTTCAGAAAAAATGTTAACACACTGTCAAAAAGGCTTGTTTTTGTTCTTTCGAACTAAAAAAGCAAATTCGAAATCGGATGGAAATTGGCGAAGTTAGGAGTGATTGTTCATATCAACCTACTGAAAAACGGTTTTATGGCCATAAAATGAGATTTTGGGGGTGTATTGGAAATTTCAACTATACCATTATTTTCAGTTTTTCAAAGGCTACAACCCTCACCATGTCCGATCCAAAGTTTTTTTGCAACTTTTTTTTTTGTACCACAGTGTTATTATGGTCCACCTACATAAACGCCTATCGAACGGTACGTGGAATGGTAGAAAGTAAGCATTCTATTTTTTTCTTTCAAGATATGGACTGATTTCAAAAACCGGACAAAGAAGAATATTGAAAAAAAAAACACGGAGCCGTACTGCCACCGGTGGTGGCGCATTCCGTCACTCTCCTCTTTCCGAAATTGAGTAGGCTTTAGACAACCTTGTTTTCACTTTAAGGTCAGTAGCTCCTAGTGGCAGATTTTTGGGCGACAGCGGCCTCAATCACGTCAAGAAATTCATTGATTGCAGAAAGGCACTCTTTACTTATTTTAGAATCGCCGATTCGTAATAAATTAAGCCCATGAAATATTCAATGTTCTGTAAAGCACAACCAATACCGCCGGTAGAGACGCCCACCACACAGCCAACGAGCATTAAGCGCACATTTTAAGAACGGTGGCAGAATCTGAAGTGCAAGCTGAAGCTGCAAAAAAATGGAAGAAATATCAATGCCGCAGGTGGATGTAATAAACAGAATGACTGCTGCAGTAACCCCAGCCTGCAATTTAGGAAAAAAACTTGGAATATTTCCAAACCTAGCTATTATGTTCCTAACTTCTTGCGGTACTGAAGTGCTATTTTCCTTCTTTTTTTAGAGTAAATAATTATTAGATTGAAAGGTGAACTCATATTTTCTTTAGTTTTTTTTTTATATTTTATTAAGTATATATGTACTTCTTAAATATTGGGTAGTCGAAAAAGTCTTTTCGTATTTTGTCAATAGATGTCGTTGGAGTCATCTATCTCCAGTGCTACCAATCACATTGTGTCATATCATATGGTGTTAGAAAGGTGACATTTTAAGCTTCATTTAACAAAAAAAAATTAAATTCGGAGAAGTTGAAAAAATATTATAGCTGGTCAAAAATGAGTGAAAATAATGAAAAAATTCGCTATATTTTGAAATTTTTGTATAAAAAAGGGAAGAATGCCGCTCAAGCCACCAATGAAATTTGTAAAGTTTACGGAGACGATGCTGTATTAGTTCGTGTAGCACAACAATAGTTCGCAGGCTTCCGTTCTGGAAATTTCGATGTAAAAGATGCACCTCGCTCCGGTCGACCTATCGTTGAAAAAGTCGATGAAATTATAGAAAAGATTGACCAGGACCGTCACATAAGCTGCCATGACATCGCCAAGGCACTAAATATTCATCATCAAACGGTTTTGAACCATTTAAAAAAGGCTGGTTACAAAAAGAAGCTCGATGTTTGGGTACCACATGAATTGTCTGCGAAAAATTTAATGGACCGAATTAACATCTGCGATTCTTTGCTGAAACGAAATGAAATCGAACCATTTCTGAAGCGAATGGTAATAGGAGACGAAAAAGAGACGACAATAATGTGCGAGAAAGATCATGGTGCAAGGGTGTTGAAGCTCAACAAATGGTCGCAAAGCCAGGATTGACGCCTCGAAAGGTTATGCTGTGTGTTTGGTGGGATTGGTTTGATTGATTGATTCTACACTTTACTGTCCACAACTGATGAGATTGAAGCAAGCAATCGAATAAAACGACCAGACCTGATCAGCAGAAAGGGCGTCGTCTTCCATCAGGACAACGCTGGGCCACACACATCTTTGATGACTCGGCAAAAACTGGGAGGCTTGGCTAGGAAGTTTTGATGCATCCAACATATAGCCCTGACCTTGCATCATCGGACTACCATTTGTTTCGGTCAATGCAGAACTCCCTTAATGGAGTAAAGTTGGCTTCAAGGAAGCCAGTGAAAATTACTTGTCGCAGTTTTTCGCCGAGAAACCACAAAAGTTTTACACTGATGGAATAATGTCTCTAGAAGAAAAATGGCAAAAGGTGGTAAAATCGGTTGTCATGGCCCGATAACGCTCTTGATTGACGGTCAATGGTTGGTGTTGACCATTTTCAAAGAAGAACGGCCCAATGACCATATCAGCGCAAATGCCACACCAGACTGTAACTTTTTGGTCGTGGAGAGGTACCTCTTCAATAATTTGAGGGTTTTCAGTGGCGTAGAAACGGCAATTTTGCTTATTTACGGTTCCGTTCAAGGACAAATGGGCCTCATCACTCATAATGATTTGATGCCAAAAATCCTCATCAGTTTGGGCCATTCGGACGACAAAATTGGCATATTCCAAGCGACGAGGCTTATCGGCCGGCAACAGTTGTTGATTTAGTTGTATTTTGTACGGGAATATCCCCAAATCCAAACGAATGATACGTCGTAGAGTGGTCCGAGGGATGTCCAACTGAGCAGAACGACGATTACCTGACGTTCGCGGCGATGACTCGATACTGGCTCGTACGGCCGCGATATTTTCGTTAGATCGTCTTGGCCGCTTTTTATTTGGACGTCGGGTATTAGCCACAGTGCCGGAAGACAAAAATCTTTTGTGCATTTGCTTGATTGCGTTCTTTGACGGCGCACTTTTCACTTTATTTTTTTTTCTCCACGCACGTTGCGTTTTTACAATCGAGAAGGAATTTTGAATGTACAGCTGAACAATTTCAGCGCGTTCTATTGGGGTGTACTGTTTCATGGTATAAATCTCCTTCGACCGACGCTTCCAACGCGGTATGTCATTAGCTGATCTGAAATTACAGTAAAAAGTTATAGGGTTACTCAATGGGTCAGTTTAATATGGCCAACCCTGTATTTGGTTTAATAAAGTTCATTATAAATATAAAAAAAATGAGTTGAAGTTTGATTAGAAATACGAAAAGAATTCTTCGGCTACCCAATATAAAGAGTCAAGCGATATTTTTTTTAATGTTTATGTAAATATTTTATTAGATTGAAGACGTAGATGAATTTGGCATGTAGCGTACCTGAAATCTATATATAAAAATATTTAATATATTAATAAAATTGCATATATTAACACATTATTTGCTATCCTCATTCTAATAACGGCAGCAGTACTCGTATTCGAAATTTTACTGTTTCTGAGCTATTCAATGGAGTTTGATGTTTGGAGTATAGACAAACGTTATGAACAGCATATATTTATAAGTTGTGTTGCTTTTTTCGGTGAATAATTTAGCCCTCTCGAGTCAATTATGTATTATGGTTTTTCAACCCACCGAAGCACCTTTCAACTACAATATGAGCTTCCGAGTTCTTTATGTTGGCTGCACTTCTGACCGCTGCCATCAAATATGGCAATTGGTAACCAGAATCACTTATACACATTTCATTTATCTCCAACAGTTTAATAACTTTTACATGTTTAAAATTTGCATAGTGGCCATGTGTGACTCACATTCTAAACAATTGTGTCACGATTAGCCCCTGGATGCTTGGCGGCGACAAAAGTAATGACCACATTGTGATCGCATATCTGTAGGAAACCTAATTTATATAAGTATATGTAAGCCTGTGAATATAATAAGTAATTAACCTACCGCCATTACATTTAAACTGTAAAAACATTGACGGTTGAGGTCGAAATAGTAATATAGTTGTCACCACTTGTAGGCTTAGTACGAATGTGTGTTCCATCCAGGTATTCCGTATATTCGCCATTTCATTTCTTTCGATTCGTTGGCGTCTATTAGCGCGATAGCAGCATACATTTTTTAAATTTTAAAATACGAGTCTTCTTTTTTTCCATACCATATCAGAAAAATCCTTTTAGACCTCACGAATTCGGTGGTTCTTGTGATTAAATTTATTGCCGTTTTCACGAATATTGAGTTTTATGTATTATTTCATAAAAATCTATTATATAGGTATGTATTTATGTGTTTACCTCCTTCCATTTGCATATGTTGTTTTAAAATGAATCGGTTAATATAACACAAGAATATACGTTTAGCTCTATTGCGCTTCCAACTCCGAAACAGAAATCATATAACCACTTATGCCCACCACTGTACATTAGGATCGGGAGAGAAATCCCAGGCATGAGACCCCAAATGATAGAAAGGTTTTCTCTAATAGCGGTTGCCCCTCGGTAGGCAATGGAAAAACCTCCGGGTGTATTTCTGCCATGAAAAAGCTCCTCATAAAAATTATTTGTAAGTCGGAGGCGGCGCAAAACTGTAGGTCACTTCGTTTTGTGGGAAGACATCGACACGCGCACCCAATAAAGGGTGTAGTGCCAATTATATGTAGATGTAATGAAGCGATCCCAAGAAAATACCAAAAATTAATATCCATGTATCATATATAGTAACATAAGTATGTACAAATAAGAATATTGAAAATAAATTTACCATATTCACCACTTTGAGTAATATTGAGCATTATTAAGTATTAGATAATATTCAATTCTATCAATTTCTTAATGTATTTAAAACCTGCATTTACAACTCTATAGATGCTTATAGGGCTCTCTGGGTACTTGACTGGATACAATGGCACTTATCCTTTTGAGAAACCGGGCGATAAATACAACGGTACCCGCTATGAGGGAATGCGCTATGTAAGTCAGTTTTTTAATGGCTTCTGATTTTGTTCACCATTTACATTGAATTTTCAGTTTTGTACTACCCTAGGAGCACTAATAATGCCCATGGCTTTCGACACTGTATATGATATGACACACTCCTACGAAGCAGCCCTGATCTCCGCACTTTACTTAATATTTGGTGAGTAAATTTCTGAAGAATTGATATATGCGTAAACTCGAATTTTGTGTATTTGTATGTCGAAAACAGATGTTGGCCTTTTAACATTAAATCAATATATATTGCTCGATCCCATTTTGCTCTTCTTCATGACTGCGTCAATTTGGGGAATGGCCAAGGTATCAAATGCTACTGCAGCTGGAGCATCTTACACAGGCCGCTGGTGGTTCTGGTTAGTTTTTACGGGTACTATGTTAGCTTGTACGACAAGTACAAAGTTTGTAGGACTTTTTGCAGTGATGCTTGTCGGTTTGCATACAATCCATGAACTTTGGATAATATTTGGAGATTTAAAAAAACCAATTGTAAGGCTTATAGAAATCAATAATAATACTTTTACACACATGCTTATGTAGGTATGTATAATCACTTTTTTCTTTACATGCTAATGCAGTTGGAAACTATCATACAAATAGTCTGTCGTGCGCTGGCCCTAATTCTGTGGCCAATATTGTTGTATATGCTCTTCTTCTACATTCATTTGGCAGTACTGAACCGGAGTGGAAATGGTGATGGTTTCTACAGCTCTGCTTTTCAGTCACGTTTAATTGGTAATTCGTTGCACAATGCTAGCATGCCACGTGATGTGGCCTATGGTGCAATTGTAACTATAAAAAATCATAAAACTGGGGGAGGATACCTTCATTCTCACTTACATTTATACCCAAAAGGCCTGGGAGCGCGACAACAACAGGTATTATTAACTGACAGATTATATGCAATAGTTAAACAATAATAAAAACATTTTTACATATTTATAAAAACATTGTTTATCTGCAGTTTCGCCCGTGAAGTGGGTTTCTTTTAGCATTAAGCATAATGCAACTTGAGACAATTTGTTAAATTAATTACATTTTTTAACTGAAATCTTTATTACACGCTAAGCGAAAGGAACTCACTCCGTACTGGTCTTCTTTGATCTATGCAAATCTATTTTGATGCGAAACCTAGACATATGCAAGTAATAAAACTTTAATGAAATTTTTTACTTGTGGATGACGACCAAACGATCACACCCCTACTCACCTACAGAGAGACCCCGCTCCAGTCTGCCACGACCATTCTGTCGCTAAACATTTTGTTGATAAACTTGAGAAGGTCGGCACCTACCCCAGTTTGTCCATAAACTTGTGGTAGGGTTGTGAAGGTTCAGAAGGGAGCCACAGGGACATGAGCTCGCGGTCGCACAATTAGATCCTCTTGTTCAGCTCCAGCTTAGCTTCCAGCTGATCCATCTCCAGCTTAGCTTCCTTCCATTCCTCTCCCTCCAGGGCACAAACTATTCATTTGTATGTTCCATAATGCCACCTGGCACAGCATGGGGCAGATACAGGATTCTCCCTTACTACCATCATAAAAACCGCAGAGATGTGCGGACGCTACCCTCTCCCATTCCTCCTTTTAAGGAGAGTCATCTTTTCCAAGAATGATAGAGCATTCATGTTTTGCGACTTCGCTAAAAGACTTTGACATAACTTCATAAATCTCGGACCTATTTTCGCAGAAAACATTCTCTTCTTTTCAGAGTTTCCGCTACCCTTCCTCCATCTCTCTGAGAACTTTCTGGCCCACTCAGCCATCAGATCAATAATTATTAAAGGACAAAAAATAAAAGCTCCCAGCGATATCTGGGGAATTATGGGTAAAGCTTCAACGATTGATCCAGGATATTTTGAGTTATGGCGTTATGTACATACAAAAATAGATAGATAGAGCTTGAAAAATAACAAGTTTCAATAAAACGCTTTAAAGACGAGTAGAAGCAACGGATGTTCAAGTACCCATCCCATACCTTTAAAAGTTGTGAAAAATATTATTGAGATATACCAAATGCATTAATTTAATAAAATACAATCAAATACAAAAAAAAAATCAAAGTTTAACTACGTACATATATACCGCATAAGTTTTGTACCCTAATATCTAACTACGGTGTTCTTGTGGCCTACAGATCACAACCTATACACATAAGGACGACAATAATAAATGGATTATAAAGCCATACAACAAAAATGCATTTGTCGATATAAAATATGTTAAGCATGGAGATCTTATTAGGCTGGAGCACGTTGCTTCTAAGAGAAATTTACACTCACACGATGAGCAAGCTCCGGTTACAAAACGTCATCTACAAGTAACAGGCTATGGCGAGGTAATGCTGAATTTTTAGTTAATCCAAACGAAGTAAAGATAAGTTGTATAAGTTATACGTGTACACTGAATCGTCAAACATTATTATGAACCACAGTTGGCAAATTCATTCGAATAATTATTATCGCTTCAGGACGGTCAGGGTGATGCTAATGATATTTGGAGAGTTCTTTTGGTAGATAACAAGCAAAATACGAGTGTTAAAACCGTTACAACAAAGTTTTTGCTAGTGCATTACATGCAAAATTGTGCTTTAACCGCAAGTGGAAAACAACTTCCGAAATGGGGATTTGAGCAACAGGAAGTTTCTTGCAATCCCAATATAAGGGACAAGAATGCTATTTGGAATGTCGAAGATAACCTAAACAAGAAACGTAAGTTCTGGGTAAGATTATTTGTAATATAAACCAGCATCAATAATAAAATTTTTCCTTTATAAAAGAAAACTTTAAACTTTCATAATATTAATATTTATATTCCGCATTATATAGCATCCGACCCGCAAAATAATACTAAAACCCCTTTATTAATCAGGTGGCATATACATATGTATATATGTATGAAGTGAAGCGCTTTCAACTCGAACCGGTTATATAAACTCAATTAATTTGCCAAATTTTCTAGTGATCTTTTGCGAGTCAGATGTAAAGCAATACAGGCCATAATATAAATTAGTATACAAAATTTGTGTCTTCACATAATTTCAGTGCCCAGCGTAAATCTCGATATGTATGCGCCGGGATTTATTGCCCGCTTTATGGAATCACACGCGGTCATGTTTCAAGGAAACGCCGGACTTAAACCAAAGGAAGGGGAACAGACTAGCAAGCCATGGCAATGGCCAATTAACTATCGGGTATGGATTAATTCATTGATATAACTTTGGCGTCATTTATTTGGTGAACCTTAGTTAACAATCTTTTAAAATAATGTTACTTATTAAATTCAGTTGCAGAAGTGTTAGTTTTCATTAACCTTGTAACGATTTGTTACCTATGTACGTACCTAAAAACTAGAAGGAAGTGAATTTTGTACCCCTATCCCGCCATCCCTAAAACAAGATTATGAGTTTATGTATAAGTATATAAGTCGGTCACAATAGCAGACGTCGTAGCCGAATAAAGTGGTTCGTGGCTACCATTCGGAAGCGTAACCACGGGCACGAAACACCAATTAGTAGAAAAAGTGTTTTCTAATGGCAGTCGCTCCTCGGCCTGTGAGTGTATTTCTGCCATGAAAAAGCTCCTCAGAATAAACCATCTTCCGTTCGGAGGCGACATAAAACTGCAGGACATTCCATTTGAAGAAAACATCAAGACGCTCACCGCAAACAGGAGGAGATGCTCTGCATATCCAATAAAGGATGTAAGGACAATTATATACATATATATATTAATATATACGTTAACTTTCCAGAATAAGGAATTACAAGTTAAATTAAAAAATAATTATATATATATATATGTATATAATTGGTACGTACACCCTTTTTAAGTGTTTGGCCGAGCTCCTCCTCCTATTTGTGGTGTGCGTCTTGATGTTGTTCCAAAAATGGAGGGACCTACAGTTTCAAGCCGACTCCGAACGGCAGATATTTTTATGGTTAGTTTTTTCATGGCAGGAATACACTCGGAGGCTTGCCATTGCCTGCCGAGGGGCGACCGCTATTAGAAAAATGTGTTTTTTTTTTGTTTTTGTTTCATTTTGGTGTTTCACCGAGATTTGGACCCACGTTCTCTCTGTGAATTCCAAATGGTAGTCACGCACCAACCTATTCGGCTACGGCGGCCGATTAATTACTAATTATAAAAAACCATTTGAATAACTATTACAAAGAAGACAAGTGAGGATTTTAATTTCTTATTAAGTACTTTCTCAATATTGAATGCATAACTGTCGAACTGACGTGCATTCTTGTGTAGACGAGTCCAATGTTCTTATTTTTCGATGTCTAGCTGGGCTCCGGTCGTTGGCTGTTTGGGCTGAGAGTTACAGCTTGTATTTTCAGATGGACGGACGGAAATTAAATATTAATATGTACTAATTTTCTGTAATTTTTATCGGATCTTGCGTTAAGCTACTAATTGCAGTTGACAAATAATGATGATAATCACGGCGGTCAGGTAATTTATCAGTTAGACTAGTCGAACATAGATAGCCTGACCAAACCAATCCGTAGCACACTTTTCCAAGAAAAATCAATAAAAACAAAAAAAAAATGTTTCAGTAAATTTTGGAAAATGGATTTCACCTTAACATTGCTGCTAGCCCCACTGACAAATTTTTGCAATGTATACTCGTAGATAATTCATGCGTTATTCCAGGCGTTTGATATTGCATATTCCTTTTCCTATATTCCGTGAAAAACACTCCATCATGGTGTTTAGAATTGCGTTTGCTTTGTAAGGAGATGTGCCCACTACTTTTCACATAGAATGGTCAAATACTCACACTCTACAAGTAGATAGCTTGGATATACATATGGGCATACATATGAATACTGATGTACTGCAACAAATATGAAAGAAACTAATGAATTTCTAAAAAAGTAGATATATCTCAAGGATATTTCGCACAGTGTTAGCACACAGCACTGGAAAAGAATTATTTTATCTCTTAAAGTGGTAAACTGTGGCTTCTAAGTTATTTTGCCTCCTGTTGGAAAAATTCTGTCAAATTCTATGTGATGAATTTCGTTGTTTTCTAAGAAAGGCAAAAATAGTAAAATATTTGACAAGAAATCAAATTCCTATTGGCTTTCGAGCCATAAAAAGAAAATTATTTTGTGTTTTAGAAAATAAACCTAACATCTGAAACTCCACCTGTATTAGGCATAACTAGACCATTATTTTGGGAAGAAATACATTATATTAAACAGGTTTAGTATATAATTCATTTATATCTCTGTGTATATAGTAAGTATATAAAATGTATGTTTTTTTCCTTTACTAATGACACTGACTACGTTTTGTGTACACTCGTAAACATTGCACTATAATATCAATAACTAATACAGGGACAATTCTTCTCTGGAAACTCTTACCGCATATATCTGTTGGGGAATCCTATAATTTGGTGGAGCAACCTAATTTTCCTTGGCGCTTTTTTGATCGTTTCTTTGGTAGCAGTTATCAAGCAACGTCGTCTCGAAGGTCAATTGCAAAAACAAGAGGTGTCCGTATTACAAACAAATAGAGCAAAAATTACAACCACGGGTAATTATCGTATACTCTAAATTTATCTTACTATATACTTATATATACTTGTGTGGGATGGGCCATCTGAGGTTTGCAACTTGAACTACAGTTTGTTTTTAATGTGTCAACTTAAATTCATTGGTACTAAGACAGAAAGTTATGTTAACATTTGCGTTTCTCGAAAATGGCCGATTTGCGTGCGAACGAGGTGGAGAAATATTAAAAGTTGGTAAATACTAAAGCAAAATGGTGAATCACCTTCTGAAATCGCGAGAATACTGCGTTATATATTCGGTAGAAGAGAAGCGCCTTCCACGCAGTTTGTGAAACGTGTGTGAAACTGAAACTAATAACAAGAATCCAACTCATGCAGTCATGAAAACGCTTCTAATAAAATTATCTTCGAGCCGGAGAACATTCGTTTAATTTCCTTAGTTTTTTTAATAATGAATTTATGGCGTATCCTTATACGAAGGCTTATCTCTGTTGTGCGGCTGAACTTTGAATCAGCTAGGAGACGCTGGATTCAAGAAATTTTTTATTACGATTTTACTATATTTGCGCTTTCTCTGATTTGACTTACATATATTCAGAATACAAATTGCCTATACGAGAAGAAATATGTTTGGAGGAAATGTACCCGCTAGGTGGTGCTGGGCTCAACATATTTCGCAGTTTACTGTCAAGGACCTTATATATGTAGGCGTACCACAAAACAGAGAAAGGTATGACGTTTTGCTTATGCTATTGGAAGATGTTAATTGGTTTTAATAATTACACATGACTTTCCTATTAACTGTTTTGAAAAACCTACATCTTTTAGATATTTTAAGCGTATGATCCTACATATATCAATCATGGATGCTGTGCCAAATTAGTTTCATAGAAGCTAAGTTATTGTACGAGTATCTATGGAATGTAAGAGTACTTTTGAATCATCGATGAAAATATAAATTCTTAACAAAGAGCCAATATGAATTTTATTTATCCCGATAAAACGGCAAAAAAACGTCATTTACCTTAATTCTTCTTATATCTGATTTCTTTTCAAAATAAAACATATTCAGTAGAACACTTGAAGCAGCTCATCAATCATTAACTATCTGTTTCCTAGTTTGTAAAATAAGTGTTGCAACAAGTATGACTGTTTCTTCCACAATCTTTGTATCTTCTGCTATTTTATGTAAGACTTTTTTTTTATAGATAGTAGAGATTCAAAACGAATATCATTAAATGCAGCAACCTGGTTCTTCATCGGATGGACGACACATTATATTCCCTTTTGGACAATGGGTCGTGTTCTTTATTTCCATCACTACTTTCCAGCCTTAATATACAACTCAATGTTGACAGGTAAGACAGAGTTCACTAAAACGCTGCTTTCATATATTCCATATTTTATTTTTTTGCTAGACTTGCTAGTCAGAATTTGAAGGGATTTTTCCCTTGGTAAGCTGTAAGCAGATTTTCTGTTGAAATTCAAATTTCATTACAAAAATAATATTAAAAATGAGTAACACCAAATCACCTGGTTTTAAACATTTGCCCATATTTCATCATAGTAGCACTACATTTGAGCTCACATCATTTTGCTTCATCTTTTTGAAGCATTTGCGATATTTTCCTTGTTAAACATATGTACATATATTAGTAAAATATTGAACAAAGTACCAGTAAACATTGCATAAAAAAACCTTATAAATCGAAGTTCCTAATCGCAAAAAATGAACAAATCAGCTGCGCCGATAATTTCACCTTTTATATATTAATATAATTATCCGACTTAATTCGGAATTACTTTAGGAATTAAATGTAACTAACAGCTTAAATCTATTGTGAATAAATAATAATGAAACTTTTAAAGAGAAGAACAAGAAAGACTGGTTTGTACTAAGACATTTCGAAATTATATTAACTGTTTTTATATTTCGGAGCAGTTTGAGAAATTGCAATTTCAAATTTTTTTCTAATAAAAAAATTATTTGTTAGCATCAGGGCAGCTTACGGGTAATAGCTTGCTTGCGATCCATCTTTTGCTGACAAAACTATCCAAAAAAGCAAATGACCTGTTCATTAATCCGCGTAACAACCGTCTCTCATAGAATTCTATAATTGAAATAATATATTCTGAAGAGTCTTTTTAGTATATTAATTGGTTTCATTAATTTACAGGAGTGATGTTTCAATATTTAGTAAGTCACTTACCAAAGTGGCTTCAACACACACTGCTTGGTGGTATAATTTCTATACTGGCCTACAGCTTTATAAAGTTCTCACCACTTGCCTACGGAATGAGCGGATCATTAGCCAACGAGCCTAATTCTACAATGTATGGACTAAGATGGCTTTCAACTTGGGAATTTTGATTAATATACTTAGTATGAATTCATATAAATACTTTATTGTTAAGCTTTTGATCTCTCTAATCAATTTAATAATAGCTTAATAAAATTGCTTCGTTGAATTCTTAAAATATCTGCTCGCACAATTGTTTACATAACAGGCCGTGTAAAAAGTCCTGTAGATCCACGAACTTGGCTATATTTTGCATTTACTTACAGTTACACCATTTTATTTGTGTATCCGGCAGTTAAATTTAAGGCGAATCCATACAAGGTGATATCAGTAGTGCAAAAACAAAATATGCAATTTTTTTGCACATAAGTATTTTGTTAAACCTTTTTTCATCAGTTAAATTAGGATTTTTTGTCCATGTAATGCGCCTTATGAATTACATTTAAAACAAGTGATATTGAAGTTTATTAATTAACTTCCGAATTATCTCACCATTAAGGAGTCCCGGTGGTCTAGAGCTCGAAAATTTAAAACGATATTTCACTTTTTTAGGCTTTTATTTAACTCCTTTTACATAATAATTAAAAAATTAGGGGCGATAGCCATTGGTGTTGTGAACAACATAAACTCGATTTTTTGACCACCGGGTCCCCTTAGCAGATATTTTGTTTTAAACTTTGCAAGAAACTCTTCAAAGTAAACAGAATTTTTTTGAAGTGAAAACTTCTTTAGAATCGTTGGGAGTGATTTGAGAAAAAGTGAAACGAAAAAAGCGACACTCTTGGCTACGAAGCGTTATATTATATGTTGATATAAACGTAGCGACGAACTAAATAACTTTTAGGCCAACGCCGACAGCATGGCGCGGTAGCCGAGCGACTAGCAATGTGAGCTTCCGATCCAAAATCCTTGGTTCGAATCACAAGAAAAAAATTTTTTTTATACAGTTATTTTATTTTATTTTATGATATGTTTATGAGGAGCTTTTTTTCATGGCAGAAATACACTCGGTGTTTTGCCATTGCCTGCTGAGGGGTGAGCGCTATTAGAAAAATAGTTTTCCTTAATTTTGGTGTTTTCACCGAGATTCGAACTGACGTTCTCTATGTGAATTCTGAATAGTAGTCACGCACCAACCCATTCGGCTACGGCGTTTGTTTAATTTTACTGATGCAAAAATGAGGGAAAATATTTGAATAAAGTTTGCTTACTGTTTACACATTTTCCAAAGGTGACGGAGAACCAAAAAAAAAAAGTCGATTTTCAAACAAATACGAGTGCATATGTGTAATTGTGTTAGAGTTTCGGTCACGCCCCAGCAAAACCTGCGTGCATATGTGTTTGTAACATTCAAAAAAATGTAATTGTGTTAGAGTTTCGGTCACGCAGGTTTTGCTGGGGACGCTCATAATAGCAACCGCGTGTGTATTTTTATATTCGTAAATATTTTCATTTTT
The DNA here is from genome assembly GCF_027943255.1 of Anastrepha obliqua. Taxonomy (NCBI): domain Eukaryota; kingdom Metazoa; phylum Arthropoda; class Insecta; order Diptera; family Tephritidae; genus Anastrepha; species Anastrepha obliqua. The sequence continues at coordinate 76,168,060 of NC_072892.1, forward strand.
AAATATTTACCGCAATTATGCCGAAAAATAATGCAGAAAAGTGTCGTGAATATCGACAGAAAAAAAAATCAATAAATAGCATCACGGAATTCATTCACGAAAATTTAATAAAGTATACACCAGAAGTATCGCGGATACTTAGAAAAGATTACGATAAAGTTCCAATGATTTTAAGTGGCGATTTTAACGTAAATTTTGCATGTGGACACAGCGGTTCCTTCAATTGGCTTTCTCAATACAACATTCAATTTAAAAATGTGTAACAATCGCACTGAATCGACAACACGATCAAAAACAACAATTGACGCGGTATTTCAAAGATATGTTGACAACATCGAAACCAAAGCATTTGTATCATATTTTAGCTATCATAAGCCACTCGTATCATTTGTTGAAATTGAAAACATTGAGGATGAATAATAATAAAATGAAGAAAATAAAATATGAACTTTATAGCAATATTATAATGAACCTATAATTATCCCGCCCCTAATGCTGCTTTCGTCTCATTCTCTCTCAGTTTGTTTTACGGAAGGTTTCACTTCTATCGCGTCTAACCGCTAGACTGGTATTTTTTTTATTAAAAAGGTGAAAAACCACTTTGTCCCTTGTTGTTGTTGTAGCATGAATATTCCCATATATATGTACGGGGAATGCTGCTAGATTGGGAACGAACATTTTGTTCCTCAAAATATTATTATTTATTTAAAAAAGTAAATAAATTACAAATTTAAATTTAATTTCTAACCCTAGGAGCCGAAGGCCTTCGGCTAGAGCGTTCCTCAAAATAGTCGCTTCCAATTGAATAAAATGGGTCACATGGTGTAAAGACATTTAAATTACTATTTGCAATTTTCAACCACTGTCAATTGTTTGATTTGTGAACTATGAAGAGGAAGAAGTACGCCGAGATTCTGGCTGAGTCCGTTTTTCAAAGAGGGTCTGGAAAACTAAAACTATCAATGAAGCTGTCAATGTGAGCGTAAAAAACTACGAATTGGCTGTCAAATATACAAAGTGACAGATGTTGGCAATATGTTACTTAACACTTTGTTGACCCGTCATGAGTTAACTCGTGTTTTTACGCCCAAACGTACACAAACTAACTCGTGTACTTTCAAATAAAAATTATATAAAAGATACGTCCAAAATTTCAATTCAGTTCATTATGTACAAATAAATTTACATTGTTTTATCTTCTCATTGAATTACGAAATAATAGCCGTCAACACTGTGTTAAAATATTCCATGACTTATTATCAAATTAATTCAATTTGCTGTCTTTGCGATTTCATTGAAAGCAATAAAAAATTTAGTGTCAAGTAAAATATAGCGTTTGCACTTTTGCAAATTTCACAGTTGCTATAAAATTAATAATTGAGTGTATAATGTTGAGTAAGTTCCTGAATTGTTAATGGATTATTCGTATAGTACCTGTCCTTTTCGAATCCAAATAAAAAAAGCGTAACTTCGTCAAATCACAGCTCCCAGCTGGTCAATTGTTATCACCGAGACGTCTGATAACACGATTACCGAATTCGGCTCGCAAAATATCGATTGTAACATGGCCCCGTCTTGCTGAAGCCAAAGATTGCCCAAGATCAAATACCTCAGTAGCAAGTCCAATCCGCTGCATTGTCAATTATGGCCTGGCACGGGCGGGACATACTTTCCACTAGTTTTTCTGCATATTCTATCGGAAATGACCTCCAAGTTTTCTGAATTTGTCGAGAAAGTTGATCCAAATTACATGGCTTGCGTCTGCGAAGCCGCATTGTCATCAGAGCCCAATGAGATGGCCAATCTCAAGTGACAACTCCGTTTCGCGCCTTCCACTCGCTACACGCTCGACTCCGATGTTTCGGATCGTTGTCCTCTTGAAGGATCTAGCTTTCATTCTTCTTGATATACCATTGCTTAGCAGATGGTAAATATATTTTATTCATTTTCTCGGCGCTTAAATTCTCGGTAAATAAGCACAAAGTACCGAAACCTTTGTTTAAGAAGCACCCCCAAATATAGACCTTGATGGGGGTGTTTAACAGTCCGTTAAAGCGTCCTACTGGTGGAGGTTGTGCAGGCGTGTTTTATGCTGGGAAATGTATAGAACCCGAAAAAATTGTAATCGTGGGTTCCATTTGAACACGGAAAAAATGGTGCCAAACTAAAATGTCAAACAACAGCGCACTTCAGTGAATATAATTTTATCCATTCAGTAAAATGTATTTTATTTTAAGTTTCTCATAAATATTTAGTTCAAAATAAGGTTAAGTTAGGTTTAAAGAAAAATATGTACAATGCAAAATAGTATAACGCGTCTGTCCTCGCCGGCGATTTTTTCGAACTGTAGCGTTTATTCAGTTACGTTTTTATGTTGTTTTCTTGTTATCAGGTTTGCCATCGGGTCGTCCGTCTAGTCTGGTTGCCACATCAGCAAATAATCCTTAAGGCTTTTGTGAAGTTAGCTGAATTTTCAAATTAAAATGTATTCGTTGACATGTGCAGTTGTGTTAATGGAGGAGGAAAGTGAGAGAAGCAAACGGAGTCTCAGAATTAAGCGAAAAATATGTAGAGATGCAAGCAACCCTCTCGATAGATTCTTTGCAATAAACGCCCTATTTGGCTACACAACATTGACTTTGGAAATATAATATATTTGCAATATTTCACACCATTATTCAAGCGTAAAATGATTCATTCTGCAGCAGTTTCTAGCGGAAAAAGTTGGTACTGTCAAAATAACATATGATTAAAAAAACACTCTTTGGACCACCTTGCAATTAAAAAATTAGGTTAATTTCACTTATTGGGTTTTTTATTTAACAAACAAGTACACAACGAAATATACATACTTAAACAATTAAATTAGTAACATAGATTTCAAGATCTACATATATTCACTTAGAATGTAAACGTTACTTTATAGGTTATTGTTAGACTTAAGTATCAGGCATGGCTTGATCTACATCACTTATACTATTTCACAGATTTTTATAAATTGTATATTATATATCACCTATGCCAGCATTCTTATTTAAGTTAGTTATTCTTCTTATAACAAAAAACTATTCCTGCTGTAGCCAATTTTCTTTAACGTGTTTTATTGCCATCGGTTTCCGTTCGCTTTCAATATAAGGTCCTGAAGAAATGTAAATTCTGAATCGGTATTAATATTTGTGGATGCTGCAGCGTCTTGAACATCTTCATATATATTTTCATACATATAATCAGGATCCAGAGCAGACGTTAACGCAAAAGGTTTGTGCGAATTAGAATAATCGGTTTCATCATAATCTTCACTTGACTCTTCGATATTTTCATCTAAATCTGAATCTTCGATTTCATGTTGACGATTAAAGACTTTAAGCAACTCGTCGATTTTTTCAGCTGGAATATTCGACACCATTCTCACGGCAATTTTTCGTCGAGAACGTTTTAAATATTTAGTTGTCTTGTTTTCATCGTCATTCAATTCAAATTTCTTATCATTCATAATTAAATATTTGGGGTTTGCTTCAATAACGCGATTAAAGGGGCCCATTGTATCTAGCCAGTTTTTTTTCGACTTCAATTGTTCAACTGTAAATCGTAGTGTAAATTAGTTATATAAACTCAAAAATTGAGAAATCGAAAGCAATTAAAATACAAGTAACGAGTATGCTTTAATTATTTTAACGTAACATACCTTTACGCTGTGAAAGTCCCAACTTCTGTTGGAAGACACTCCATTCGTCTCTGAGATGTTTAGTTTCCTCTGCCTTTGGTTTAATATAATAACCGACTGCATATCGAAAAATCCACGTGGATATAATGCAAAACATTAAAACATTATTCATATTTAAAAATGTGAGCTTCCGATTATTCAATAATATTCTTGTTTGAGTTTTGATACTCAGAACGCAACTGATATCCTTCCACTTTCCACACGTCCTTTTATATGAATTCGTATATCGTATGCCAAACTAATGCTGAAAACAGTGAAAAACGTACGCAGTCTCTTACCGCAGCCCCTAACAAGCACAAAAACTCATTCCGTGAGAACAACTGCGTTCTTTTAATTACATATTTACACAATACATCGGTTTGTGTGTGTATGTGTTTGGTTGTATCTACACAATGTTGCCATTGATATTTTTGCATACACACTTTTTGACACATCCGCGTTATCAGTTCCAATTTTTCATTGTTTAATAAACCAAAGCTAAAAACCAACAAATGCAAATAGTTCATTTATCTATAATTAACATTATTCAACAGTGTTTTTAAGTTATTTTAATAAAAATTATAATTTTTCTAAGTTTATTTTGTAAATGATTTCGAAATGTACTGCTTGGCAACACTGTGTGGTGAGAGAGCAATCAGCTGACAGGGTAGTACGAGAATTTTTAAATATCGTGAAATAAAATCTACGATACTACGATACGGAAGGAAGCAATTTTTCATTTACATGGAGTTCTCATTAGTTTGATCGTAATAGCTGACAGGGGACGTCGTTCACTGTTTTCAGCATAAAACATTGCCATGACATCGGTCATTAGCGGAAGCGCCAAGGCATCAACTACTGCAGTCCGCTGACAGTGATACTGTAAACACTTTGACGACGACACTTCACAATGTGGCGACTGAAAAATTTCCTTGCCAGGAAATGCCGTCTTTTAAGCGGCAGAGACATAACAAAAAACTTGGAGTGATTTTTTTTAGTGTAAAAACTGTTGATACTGTAAAACTGAAACTGTAAAAAGTTGATATTTTTTTAAATCGTCGATTGTTATTCCATTTACAATTTTACACTTTTACACTTACATTTTACATTTACCATTTTTTAGTGGCAGCACTACATTTGCTCTTGTCGCCCGCCAAATTAGAAACAGATTTAATTAGGCGGCCTCAACGATTGTAGTTCTGTAGTCTATGTACATACATACATGTCGGGCCGTCGGCTAAATAATTGCGGTCATAAGAAAGTGTCTATTGTAATATTTCAGAGGTAGCATTGGGCGCGATATTAGCGTTCTTCAAAATATGCGACAGTTTACTAACAATTAAAGGCTACGACTACCGGCTGTTGGGTACTAAACATACATTTGTACATAACATACATTTGTTGGTTTGCAAACATGCAAAGATACATACATATGTACATACATACGGTATATGAGAATGTACTTGCATGCATACATATGTACACATACATATACTCTGCCAGCATTAAGAAACGAATACGTAGCTGTTAAAGTTAACATTTTTATTATTGACGTTTTGGTGGTTAGTGCTGCTATTGTAATTCCTCACGTTTGTTTTAGGCTGTTAATCCTAACACCTGCTCTCGAATATATATACATATGTATGTATATACTAGCTTTAACCCGCGGCCCCGCTCGCGTAGGAGTAGTTTTGAGGGATTTAGGATATGTATATAGAATAATTACAAGCAATAATTTCATAGAAAATAATTTTTTATTAATAACCATAATATTACAATACCCGGCATCCGTTGCTATGCCTCGTTGAATAAAATCAAAACAACCAATCAGAAAAATATTAAGCAAAATTATTATCTCAAACCGTTTTTGACCTTTGCATTTGGGCCACAAACCGATGTATTGTGTAAATATGTAACTAAACGAACGCAGTTTTTTTCTATGGGATAAGTTTTGCTCAATTTTGTGTATCCTACGGGCCATGAGAACCCAAGGGAGTTTATATTATTTTCTTGCTTTGTACACCCACAAGTGCAATGAAGAACTGTTAGCAAAGTAGCCCGGTAGGAATCGTGTATGGCATCCCGGTAGGAAAGGTATAACCATAAACGATTTAATTTAGGCGACAGATACCTGTAACCGGCCATATTTTCCCTGATTTTGATTAAAATTATTTAAAATGAAGAGTCAATATATTTTTTTCAAAATTGGCATACAGTTTATTTGTACTTTAAAATAATATATTTTTTTTATTTTTATTTGAATCATTTAAAATAGCGGATGTATACTCAATTCTTCCAGGAAGGTCGCAGCCGAGCTTCTCAATCGGCGGGTACTGTAGCATCGGCGTCAGTGTCCTGAATACAAAAAACCCAACATTTTTTTGTTTATTAATGTCATAATTTCTATATTAATTTAAAAAAAAATGAAAAAAAAATTCGCAGAATAAAATTCTTCGAAACATAGAAAAAAATTTCATAAAAAAGATGTGTGCAAAATTTCAGGGAGATCGGTCAATAACTTTTCGAGTTATCGTGTACGCCAATTCGAAAAATATAGTTTTGAGAAAAATGCTTTGAAATCACAGCTGTTGTGTTGCACGAATTTTTCAAGTGGCACATTCGATGTGAAATTCTGGCCAGCTTGGTAAAAGTATAATATCCTAACTGTCATTATTGTATTTTCTTTGTCATTTTTAACAGTAAATTACCGTCAATAACGAAATTAACAAGAACTAATTTATAGAAAATTCCGCTTACGGGGGTGATCAGAAAGCGATAAATTCTGGAAAAATTTCGCGATAATAAATAATGACAATTCACGAGTATTGCGATCTTAATTTAAAGATTTATATAAGTGCGAGCATTTTAAAGATGCGTCATAAAAGTTCGATATCGTAATTTGTGTTTGTCCTACCAGGCATCAGATGATAAATAACAATTTAAAAAAAGTTCCTTGCATATATAGTAAATACTTACTTCTTATATAAATATTATAAATATGTATGTATGTATTACTATATTTACTAAAGCGTCCTGCAATGTCAGCCCACTTTAACTCAATATAAATTCGTGCATCACTGTAGTTGTAAAAAATAAGAAAAAATACAAAAAGTTGTAACCCTATGCGGTTGATGCCATCCCATTGACGGTATTCGCTAGTCGTCGTAAACGTCCGTGCCACCAGTTTGACAGAGGAATTGAGTTTTCAATACTTATAACGCTATTAAACACAATAAATCAGTTTAAACGAATTCAGTGTTTTCTGATATCCATACATATATTTATTTTAAGTCACTAAGGGAGAAATAACTCCGAAAAGTTAACTTTGATCCGACGGTGCTCCCATCAGAGAAATTTGCCTATCGCAAAGGGTTAAAGCACACAAACGCTCTAAGAAATTTGTTCTTTATATACAGGGTTTGATTGAAACGTAATGAGCGCGGAGCGTCTGCCAAGCGATCAACCGAATCGGCTGGTGAGGGAAAATGATCGTTGGACCTTCCCTTTCCACCAGAAACCAGGTCTCAGTTCGCGGGCAACAGGGGTGCAGTCAACATCGCTACGCGCGTGAAAGCTGTTTTCAAAGTGTGTTAGGATTTTGCAGTGGCGAAAATGCAGCGATCGTTGGAGTAACGTTACTCGATCAAATTTTGCGTAAAGCTAAACAAAACGAGTACCGAAACCATTGGGCTACTCAAAGAGGCTTACGGGGACCAATCTCTGTCCAGTGCCCAGGTAAAACGGTGGCACAAGTCGTTCAAGGAAGGCCGGGAGGATGTCGAAGACGAACAGCGATCTGGAAGGCCTTCGACGACGCCTTCCTCTGCACCTCTGCATTGGCCAAGATGGGGGTTCCGGTGTTTCCCCACCCTCCCTACAGCCCAGACCTGTCCCTTCCGGACTTCTTCTTGTTCCCGCGCCTGAAAAGAAAGCTAAAGGGGAGGCGTTCCGACTCCATCGAGGCGATCCAAAAAACTGTGACAACCGAATTGAACGCGATTCCGGCGGATGAGTTTAAAAAATTTTTCCTGCAGTGGAAGGACCGCTACCAGCGGTGTATTGACGCTCAAGGGTCCTATTTTGAAGAATATTAGTTGTCAAGGGGGATTTTTTATAAGCTATAGGAAAGTTTTTCAAAAAAACACACGTAATTTTCAGAAAAATGCATGAAATTTTTATTTAAACTATCGATACAGTCCATATAATTTAATGTTTGAAGATTATTTCATGCAAATGTTGACCGCGACTGCGCTTCAAAGGGTCCATCCGCTTAGTCCAATTTTGGCATACTCTTTCCAATGTTTCGGCCGGTATCTCACATATAAATGCTTTAATGTTGTCTTCCAATGCGTTAATTGAAGCAGGCTTGTCTGAATAGACATGAGCTTTAACATAGCCCCACAAAAAATAATCTAAAGGCGTTATATCGCACGATCTTGGTGGCCAATTGATCATTTCACGGTAGCGCTCACCATTCACAGTTACGTTACGATTCGCAGCATCTTTGAAGAAGTATGGTCCAATGATACCTCCAGTCCATAAACCGCACCAAACTGTGACTGGATACCTTTTCTGGATACATTGGTAGCTCTTGCAAATATTCTGGCTGATCTTCGCTCCAAAATCGACAATTCTGCTTATTTACGTACCCATTGATCCAAAAATAAGCTTCGTCGCTGATCAAAATTTTTCGACTTTAAACTTTCTTAACAGAACGAACATTTTTAAAATAAAATTCAATGATTTGCAAGCGTTGTTCGTTTGTAAGACGATTCATGGTTCAATTATAGACCAAACTGAAGATGTTTGACAGTGAAACAAAACAAGAAACGTGCGTCAGCTGTTTAAACCAACTGTTTAAAAAGATAATAGCTAAAAAATCACCCGTTATAAGCCAAAAGGTTTAATAAAACTGCTTAAAAAAATAAGGCTAATTACTTTTCAATCAAACCCTGTACAGTGGTCACGCAATTTGTTCGTAACACCTGCGTAGTACGTAAAAACGTTAGCTTTGCGCAAAATATTTGCTGTGACAATACATTTTTTTTTTTGAGTCAATTAAAGAATGATGAATTGCCGAAAACAAAACTCCCGTTATTTCAACTCACACATGCTGCAAAACATGTATTCGTACACTTTCAGTTCATGATATTGTTGCTACAAAAGCAACAGTAAAAATCGTTTGTGTTTTTACTAATAATATTGCTGAAAACGAAATAATATAGGTTTTTTTTTTAATTCTTCTTGTTGATTCAGTTTCAGTTACGCGTAATATCTCGACTGAAAATGAACTTCGTCCCGAAGTGTGGATTTACCATTAGAAATACGAAAATTGTTATTAAATTTTACTTAGAAAACAAGTCTCTGCCCGAGATCGGCAAAACTATTGGCAAATCGCATTCTACGGTGCAAACTGTTATTGCTAATTACCTTAATGCTGGTAAATTCGAAGCTAATCACCACCAAGCCGGAAGACGAAAAATATTGACTTCACGTGCGAAACGCAACATAGTAGCATCAGTCGCGCAAAATCCCAAATCTAGAGCCTTTGCTGAAAAATGTAAGCCTATAAACACTCCGTAATTGTCTGCAAAACGCTGGTTATCAAAGCAGAGTGACACGCCGCAAGCACCACATTTCAGATATTAACAGAAAGAAGAGATTGGACTTCGCCAACTGCTATATAAATGAGCCAGATTCTTTTTCGGAAAGCGCCATATTCAGTGATGAGTCGAGTTTTAATGTTTCCGAATCAGATAGACCTCCAAAAGAAAATACAGAACATAATGAAAAAATCGTATCCCTATCGTTAAGCATGGATTAAGAAATGCAATGGTTTGCGGGTGCATAGTTTCATCTAGAGTAGGAAAAATGGTTTTTATTGATGACAATGGACAAACATCTGTATTTAAATATTTTGAAGAATAATTTGCACGATAGTGTCGTTAAACCTGGACTGAATGCTATAGAGTTCTTGTTCCAACAAGGCAATGACCCAAAGCACTCATCTTATCTCGGTAAGAATGGCTTACATATTTACCTCTGTAAGCAAACATCAAAGGCGTCATTAATGGCTATGTACAAATAATATTTTTGAATAAAATTGTGCCTTATTTCGTTATTGCCTTCAGTTCTCTAATTCCAGAAATTAAATTGAAAGTTTTTATTCTTTAAATATTGAATAAGTAAGTGCGTAAGGCGAAAGTGAACACAAGTGCGAAAGTGAAACGATAAAGTGTGTCGAAGAAATTTATTTACTTTAGTCTTCTCGCTTTCCATTTTGTCTTTGAGCAAGTTGACTTCAGAAACCAATGCTTTGTTTTCATCAACCTTAACTTTTTCAGATAGAATAGATCGTTTTTCGTAGCTAAATTTTGTAAATTTTCTTCTAGCAAATATTTCACAAACCGCATTAAATCCACTACATCCAAGTTTCCAACCGACCTCTTTTCTGCATCCGGTGAGGTTTCTAGCAGCATTCTTTTGGATCACCGTTTCTTTCGTTCTTAAAGTTCAATCGAGTGGTCTTGTTATGGTTACATTTGTGGCTGTTGTTGTTTTTGTTGTTGTTTTAACAGTAATAAAAGCCCCGTCAATGTAGGGTAAATCACCGGGCGTCCTCGTCTGACTAATCCAAAGGTAGGCCCAGGAAACATACTGTTTCGACGGGTTAGGTCCAGAGGGAGAGGGGTGAGTAGGTTTTAGAGGGCATGTGAAAAGCTGGTTAGTGTCGTGCGGGGTATCTTCACATGCCGGACAATTTGGGCCGAACGAAAAATCCCACTTTGACCTATTTAGGGTGATCCAATCGAATCCAAATGTATGACCGACCCCCACTAACTTTGGACGGCCGATCCACCCATGCCAGTGGCACACCCCCTGGAACTTCCATGGGGGGTTCCCCATACAATAATTTCAAAATATCATCATTTTTGGCCTTTACATGAGAAAAGAAACTAAAAACTCGACCCAAATTGGGGGACATCAGAATTCGTTTTAGAGGTATGGTTCCTTCGGCAAAGTTTCTTATTTTGATCCCTAGAATATGATTTTCACAGAGCAATGGGCGATTTTTTTGCCTCCCCACAAATCGACCCGGCCTAATATATACGGAATTAGATTGGTCGAAAGGTCTAGTTTATTTAAAAAAAATATGATATAGAATCAAATATGTGGATAATGAGGGCTAGAAGTGACATGGTAATTTTCAATAACAACAGATTTGACACAGGAAAAAAACTTGCTCAATGTGTAATTTAGGCAAGCTTGAAAACATAGTACATTTTCTGGCACGCTGAGAATACAGAAAAGTCTTTTTCGGAAAATTTACCTTAAATGATTTACAACTGATTGAGATTCTCAATGGGGAAAATGAATATTGGGATAAACTTTTGCGTTTCATTAAATATGCCTTTAGATACCGAGATTACTTAAAAAAAGAGTTTAACTGGTCGACTAAATCGACAGACGGCTCATGCCATTGTAGTTAAATTATTGTAAAGATTTATTTTTTTCTTAATATTACAATAAGTAAATTTCCAATTTTGTATATTTTACTTTTATTTGCAATAAATACTACTACGAGTACTACTAAATATTAGCCTGTGCCTGTGCCATTATTGAATAAATATCCTATTCTTTACGAATATATAAAAATTTTATTTGTTTGTATACATTGTGTAGGTTATAGTTTTTTCTTTTTTTTCAATTTGTTATATTACATTTCAACTATTCTTTCAATTGGTATTCGTCTAATTCAAATCTATGAATGTACATTGGTTCATGCAGTTTTTAAATATTATTTGTCTTCCTTAGCCAACCAAATGTCAGAAGTACAATCGCCGCCCGGGTAACGCATTTCATGAGGAAGTGTTGGCCCAAACGGCTCCTTACCAAAGTCAACAAGGAAGTCCTCATTGAGTTTTAAACCTCCATTAACAACGTCAACGTCAATTAGTATAATGTGTCCGCCTTTTTCAACCATTTTCGGGTAAAACTATATAAAAGAAAAAACATATATTGGTATTAGTATCTTATTGTAACTCATAGTAAGTTTTTGATAATCTTTTTTTAAATAAAACATTCACTGACGTATACGTGTATGTCTTAACGATTATGTAAACTTATATACTAAATAAGCAGAAATTACTAACACGAAAAAACCATTTCACTTGTGTAGAACATTGAATATCATTCGAAAATTGAATCTCATTTTCTCTCTCTCCATTGGAGTCATCCTGTAAATTTCCTTCTTCTTAACTTGGATTTTGAATAAACTGGAAATGCCATTAAGCTGAACTAGCGTTTTTTGTTAAACATATTTTTATTAAACTTTAGCTTAATTAGCGCATTTTCACACATTTCTCATTTAATCGGTCCTGATTCTCCGAATAATTGCGGATATATTCTTAGACCAGGGAACATGCCAGAAAAAGTCTACGAAAGTTCCATGCGGCCGCTATTTTGCGGTTATATAAACAAAGAAGGCGAAAGCTGGTAAACTCAATGTACCCAAATTGATCAGCACTTAAAATCTGTTGCCCTGTATTTTAACCGGATGCTCACAAATACTGAGACTTTGGTTACCGTAAGCTTAAGGAGTATGAACTAGAGATTCATATGGTGTGGTGAGACTCCACTGAAGTTCCTTCTATGCGCAACGCTGATTTAAGTAAGAAAGGCATTGTAGTTGGAATCTCTGCCCGCCAACACTTAGCGCAAAGTTTCGCTGATGGAGTTAAAATTAAAGCAGTGTGCATACCATCATTTGATGGCTCCCCCCGTAAATAGTTTGCATTCAACTATGCATTTGCGGCTTTGGTTAATTAGCGGGGTTTGCGGGTGGCATACAAACTAGGAGAACTGCGCCAAGCTGTTAAGACAGAGTATGTTCTCTTAGGAGGGGGTTATATTCAGATTAATATAATTAAGTATTAAAGGCGATGAAAATATGCCAACTCTAAGCAATTAGCAGAGATCCATGTTGCTAGATTTCTGAACATGAAATCACTGACTGAGGATATGTCCAGGGTATTATTGGGTGTCGTTTATGTGGTAAATTAATCCTCACGAACGTTACCGATAATGAAGTTACCTGTCGACAAGTGGGATGCCTTTATCGTCGTCATTTAGGTTTCTGAACTCTCCGCTCGCACATAACGTGAATGTTGCATGCATAGCTTTCCCACCGACCTATCACCTTTAAATGACTTGCTAGCGTTTTTAGAAAAACAATCGCACTGCCTTTCGACAGAATTGACAGGTAGTAGGGTAATGAAGTGTCGCATTCTTCATCAAAACAGAAGACCATACCTCGTTCCCCTAAAGTCCAACATCGCCATGATTGGTGATGGGAACTGTCAATACTGCCAAGAACCACACAATGTTATGCATTGTCCGGCGATGCTACCTTTGAAACCGATCCACGTTTTAAAGCTATACAGTACTTGATTTTATGCTTGAAGTATTTGCAATCCGAGCACTCATCCAAGCTTGACTCCTTCGGTAACTGTCGTTAGTGCCATCACAGATATCATACTATTTTTTGGCCCCACAAATCTCAACAACTTCTGCCATCCGACATCTACAAGGGGGGAATTCTTCTGTGACTATGCCAAACAATATATCCAAACCGCTGCCATCATAATTATGGCTACCAACCAAATATTTTAATTTTACACTGCTTCCTGATGGAAAATAATAATTTTCAAGCGAGGCAATGGTGTGAAAAGTGTTATGGGAAACAACAATAAAACGATGGTTTGCTGACTTCGTAGAGACACCGATGATGCACAAGGCAGTGGGCGTCCAAAAGAGGCGGCGTCACCAGAAAACATCAAAAAAATCCACAAAATCGTTTTGAATGATCGAAAAGTGAATTTGCTTAAGTTAGCTAACATCGTAAGGAGATCAAAAGAACATGTTGGCTGGCTTTATATTGCAAAGCTCACTTCAAAGTGGGTGCCGCATTTGCGCACTGCGAAAATAATACACCTATTTAGGAGCATTTACATTTTTTTTAACGGAACTCTAAGTTTAAATTTTGTGGGTCACGCTTCCATTAGACAGACTGTACTGTGAATGGGCTCCCTCTTAACGACTTGCGTCGCATTGAATCTTCATTCAAGATTTGTTTTTCAATATTATCATCCGCTTTTGACGATATGTAATCGCTATCACAGCGAATGTGCGCCAGATTCTCGTGGCACCGCAAGATAGAGACTTTAAGCTTACACTTTGACGTGAATCTCCATGAGAGGAGGTAAGTGCTTACCGAATTTCTGCTGTCATATATGGCATGGCACGCAGTCATCATAATGCGATAAGTGCTATTCAGCAGTTTGCGTACGACAATTTCTACAAAATTAACCAAGCAATATGGGTGTCTAAACGCGAAAATCCATTATTTCGCCAGTCTACGTGGATGATTTTCTCGCTAGTTATTTGGAGGTGCTATCAATTTAGCAACCACTATAGACCCCTTATTCACAGCTGGAGGTTTTAAGTTGCGAAAGTCAAATTCTAATAATGACGCAGTGTTGATTCGAATCATCGAAATCAGCTTAGCGCCTACGGAATACACTATTGATCTATCCAATGCCTCAGTTTTAGGTTTGCGATGGAGTCAGGTCGACGGCATCTTGTTATTTAACGCAGAACTCAAGCAGCCCCGCAGTATATACACAAAGGTGGCGAAGCTTAGGTTAAGCGACTTAAAACAGGATACATATGTGAATATGCAATATATTAAATAATTACCATCTTATCCCACGGAGAATACAGCGATGATGAAATATATAACCTTTTGCCATCCAAAGAAAGTTGCATCATTTGTGGACCTCCTTCTAATCGTTTTCCTTTGACGAAGCGAGGTTTTGGACGTTCCTGAAAAGTATAATATTGTTTACTTGGTGTTGAGATTAAACATTGAACAACCTTTATGTAATCCACTCTGTTTATATTAAAATATTCACTTCCGTTTTGCATACATAATTCTCGATTCTAAATAAACAGATAATTCTAATAGGTTATGGGCTCTTTGTCGCGCAAATAAAATTGAAATCATGTTAACATCAGTAAGAGGAAAGTGGCTAAATAGTGTTTGCGTACGGATTTACCTTTAGTGGTTAGATATTCAAGGAAAAATTAAAATGTCGCGAAAATTTCGACATATCGTACCTTGTTATTAAAAATTGCTGGAAAATAGTCGAAAATGGGCTTCCGCAAACTCCTAATGAGAAAGAGAAGGACTACGACGAACGTGCATTAGCAGAAATGATTGGATTCAACAATTTTTCGCACATTATTACAGCTGTGTCTGCGCAAATGGCATGGAAGGCACTACTCGCGGCGTATGAGGACACTGGTATTACACGCAAAGTAGAATTGCTTAAGTAAGCATTCGGCTGCGGCGGCCGCCTTTAATACTAGCTTATAGAAAATTCAAAGAAGAAATTAACAATCGATAGCATTAAAACACGTCTGCTACAAGATGTTAAATTTGATAGCAAATGTTCGGAAAACGCACTCTACTTGAAAGAAAAAATGAAATTAAAACAATTTCGGTGCTATTCGTGCAAGCAATTGGGCCATTTCGCAAGACAGTGCCCTAATAAATTTATGAAAAGAGGCAACAATACCAACAAAAACAAGAAAGTACTCTTCGCATCTCTCTTTTCAAATGGCATTCGTGAAATAGACTGGTGTGTTGATTCTGGTGCAAGATCGCACAATTGTGAAAGAAATTCCGGTACAAAACAAACATATTTTAATTACGAGCAATAAAACCATTTCTGTGAAATCCAAAGGTGAACAAAAACGAAGTTTTCGAAGAATTTGTGAAATTAAAAAAAGGTGGCAGAAAATCAGTGCGGTCGCCAGGTAAAAGTTTTTCGTTCGGTCAATGGGACTGAATACTTCAATGCAAAGTTTCAACAATATTTGTTAAGGAGTGGTCTAGTGCATCAAACTACTTCTCCTTACACTCCTGAACATAATGGTGTGGCAGAAAGACTTAATCGTACCGTCGTTGAAAAAGGGCGTTGTATATTAATAGATTCGGCACTAAAAACTAAATTTTGGGCTGAAGTCGCAAACACCGCTGCGTACTTACTAACACGCGAAAAGTCCAGAAAAAATGTGGACGAATAAAACACCAATTCTAGAGCATCTTAGGGTATTCGGTAGTAAAGCCATGGTACACGTGCCGCGTGAAAAGCGTAGAAAATTAGACGCCAAACCGGTTGAGTGCATCATGCTTGGATAATGCAGGGCTTCGAAAGCGTATCGCTTATTTAATCCTAGAACTCAAAAAATATAAGCCAACAAATTGTTTTTGTCGAAACGCAAAATGCTAATTCGGAACAAAAAGATTGTTCATTCAAACTTTCGATAGTATGAGAAATAAATAACGTTCTCGATTGAGGTGAGGAACAATGTACTGAATTTTCGAACGTAAAGCTGGAGCATGTTACTCCTGAGCGGCAGATCGAAAGGGATTGCAACAATTCGTCAAATATTCAGAAAACAGAACAAAACTATTCGTCTGACCATGAAAAACAAATACATCGTCTACTGATTATGAAAGATTAAGTGCGGAACTCGAAGCAGTAGGCCCGAACGTGCGTAAAAAGGGAGATTACAATTTTTGTGTAATAGACTTCATTTCTGACAAATTTCAAACTCTTGAAGAAGCAATTAGCATTGCATATGCAGACGAATGGAAAAATGTCGTTAATGAACAAATAAGTTCTCTATGCAAAAATAAAACATGGTGTTTGACAGAGCTACATCCTGGCCATAAGGCAATCAAATCTATGTGGGTATTTAAGACGCAAGTTGACGCTAATGGTAAACTCATCCGATGAAAAGCCAGATTAGTGGTGAAAGGGTTTTGTCAGAAAAAAGGCGTAAACTATGAAGAAACGTTTGCCCCTGTAGTCATACCTCTTTACGCTTATTGCTCGCGTTATCGGCCAGACATAATTTGTTCGTCCACCAAATGGATGCAGTTACTGTTTTTCTTAACGCCGAGCCGAAAGACGAAATATATATTACTCAGCCAGAAGGGTTCGACGATAATTCGGGTCACGTGTGTAAACTGCAAAAGTCCTTATATGGATTAAAGCAATCAAGCCGATTGTGGCACGATAACTTCAATAAAGTCCTCATTAGCATTGGTTTAACGCGCAGTGAAGTGGATCCATGTGTATATTATCAGGCAACGACCTGTTGTTTGTGGCAGTTTATGTTGAAGACGTATTGTTATTCTCAAGTAATACGGAAAGCTTTGACGAACTAAAAGCGCAAGCGTCATCGCAATAGAAGATTAAAGATATTGGTGAAGTTTCATCTGTTCTTGGCATACGCGTAATAGGGAATAAATTGAAAGGCATAATATCTGTCGATCAATCACAATAT
Source organism: Anastrepha obliqua (assembly GCF_027943255.1). Taxonomy (NCBI): domain Eukaryota; kingdom Metazoa; phylum Arthropoda; class Insecta; order Diptera; family Tephritidae; genus Anastrepha; species Anastrepha obliqua. The sequence continues at coordinate 76,185,182 of NC_072892.1, forward strand.
ATTGAGGATATGCTGAAGCGTTTTAGCATGGCTGACTGCAATCCTGTGTCGACTCCAAAAGATCTAAATCAAAAGTTAAGCTCTAATATGTGTCCGACTGACGAAGGCGAAAAACGAGAGATGGCAAAAGTATCATATATGCAAGCGATTAAGTGTTTACTGTTTGCTTCGCAAATTACGCGTCCTGACAATGTTTCGCTATAAATTTATTAAGTCGTTTTCTGCCAACCCTGGTAAAGCACATTGGACCGCAATGAAGCGTGTAATGCGTTACTTAAAGGGTACAATGCATTATGGTCTTACTTTCGACAAAGAAGAGAGTGACATAGCGGGCTTTTGCGACGCAGACTGGAGAAACGACTTTGACGAAAGGGATTCCACCACAGGTTACATATTCCAATACCAAGGAAATCCTATTTCTTGGTTTACCCGCCAGCAACGAACAGTTGCGCTCTCATCAACAGAAGCAGAGTTCATGTCCTTGACTGCAGCAATTCAAGAAGCGACATGGCTCCAATGATTACAACATGAGCTGACCAAACATGTAAACATAAAGAGCAAATTCATTCGTCCAAACCTAAAGAGTGGTAATGATAAAGTTTTCTTATGTAGCAACCACCGAGATACTGGCAGATATTTTGACAAAAGGCGTTTCTAAAGCTAAACATATATTTCTTTCATGAAAAGCTTGGCTTGTCAAATATTAACTATCATTAGTTGGTTTCTTTAAATTTTTCTCATATCATAATTAATGATATTGTAACCTTAACTAGTAATGTTTTTGCTATAAGTGCAATATTTGAAATTTGATCTACTTTATATTAAAATGTTGTTCAAGAAGAGTATTGAGATTAAACATTGAACAACCTTTATGTAATCCACTTAAATGCAATCTGCTTATTTCAAAATATTCTCTTTCGTTTTTGTATACATAATTCTTGATTCTAATAAACAGATGGTTCTAATGAACAGATAATTCTAATAATATGCGACTGCACATATTTTGTACAACTTCTGTAATACCTACCTTGAGCTCTTTATCCTCAATTACTTCCACATTGTCCAAATCACTGCAAATAGATCCTCCTAAAAACAACTGACCTGTTAGTTTAGGGTTTTCTGGGTCAGTAACATCGTACTGGCGCACATCTCCGTGCAGCCAAAAATTCACATAGAGGTATTTATCGTCCAAGGAAAGAAGTATATCGGAAAGCATACCATGTAAATATTGTGGTTCATCACCATTAACTGAAATAAGTTTTCCAGGTACGTCAATAATTTTTTTAGCGACAAACTCATCAGAGTCCACCTTCTTTTTAAAATAAAATATATTTGCATACAAGCAAGCGCCTACAAATCCTTCCGCACGCTTTGGATTATGCATAAAACGAACTTCAAGCGGAGTGGTGCCATCTGAACCCAAATCAATAGTTTGATATAACGTATGCGATGACCATTTATAAAAATTCAGACGACAGCCATATTGGTTCATATCATCCAAGTCTTCAGATCGCCAGCCACTAAAAATGTAGTAAACAAATTAGAGCAGCAACCTCATTAAGGTGTTTGTGGGTGACAGTAATCGATTAATGTGTATACTCGTAGTACATGCGTTACATATCACTTCTTCAATGTAAAAGTCACAATGTCTAACGGTCTAAAAAAAAAAAAATACTTCCATAGTTTACTTCTCTTCCGAGGAGCCAGTTAAGTTGTCTGAAGCAGTTTTTAGTCTCACTTCGTTTTTTTCTTTCAGCTTTCGTAGATAAATATTTGACCTTAGTGTCTATTTGCTCGTCAGTATTACATATCCTAAGGGGGGCGTTATGCATTTTTCTATTGCTATAGATAACTTAGGCCGTCTTGTCATTATTTATTTCGATTGTCCACTTTTTAAATCAGTAAATTAATTTTTTTTTGGCAAATGAAAACAAAGCTTATAAACTAATTCGGATTTCTTCTTTTTATGTATGTATTCCCCTCGTGTAGATATGTGTATTATTTGAGAAATACGGCGAATAACGTGGGGATCTACTTGCCCCCAATGAGTTCATACGTCACCTACGTTGTTCTGAGATAAATATAAAAAAATCCGGTAAAAAAACAAGGGTATTATTTACATACGTTGTGCTATTTTATGCTATTTGATATTTTTGCGGATACCCACTATCTTCATCAGTATCCCGAAAGCAGTTGTGGAACCTGTAACTGTGAAAATTTAAACCTTCAATAACTTTATAATTTATAATAAGGAGCTCAAGAGACGCGGTATTAAATAATAAAGGCAAGCATTTTATGGATTTCTGGCAATTTGACCTACATAAGTGCAGTTGGTAACTCTGTAAACGATAAAAGTATATTTGCAGTTTCCCAAGAAGGTTTGAAATACACTGAAAGGTTCGAAGTTGAATCCAAAGTATGGTCTGACCATATGCCAATTAAATTAATATTAAAAATAAATGAATTTGAAAACATCTACTTATTGGCGAAGGTATTGCTTAAAGAAAAAGATGAGATAAATTATCAATTACACCTAAAGCAATATCTAAATAAGTTTAAAAATGGAGGATAAATAATGGATCTTGAGAAGCTTGCCAACATAATGAAAATGTCAGTGCCACAGTCACCTGCCTTTTAAAAATGCATGGTTCAATTTCAAATGTTTTTTTCTTTCAAATATCTGAATGACTTCAGAAAGTCTAACATTGCACATGATAATCAAAAATATATACAGCCAAATCGTCTTTATAGAAACGCATGTGAAAAAGCAAAGAAACAATATTATTGAAAAACAAATCAACACAACTGCTAAAGCAAAAGATGGAGGAGTTTATCAAAGGCTATAAGATTTTAGCGAAGGATTCATTTATATTTGGTACAAATATCACTGCGAACGATTTTAAACACTATTTTCAAAGCTTTTTTTTTTTTTTGTCGGGACAACTAGCAAGTGCAGCTCTCAGACATTAATTAAGTCCATTGTACTACATTTAGATTCCCTTTTAATTTTCTTTAAATCTACCTGATCTCCGAAGAAATCTGAGCTGATTCGAGAGAAGGCAGGGCAGACGCACAGCAAGTGGTCCACCGTCTCATCCTCCTCTTCACAAGCTAGCCAGAGCACACCGTCTGAGATGCCCAACCTTTCCATGTGCTTCGCCCACGGAAAGTGGCCCGTCATCAATCCAACCAGCCGTCTGCACTCCCCTCTGCTTAATGACAGAAGGGTTTGCGACAGTCTATCGGACATGACAGGTAACATCAGTTTACTAAACCAGCTGAAAAGCTTACTAAACCAACCGCAATTAACAAGAGACATTTATTACGCATCTGCGCTATGTAAAGATAAAGATCTCGATAAAGATATAACTTTTGTGGAAGTCGACAAATAAAAACCATTGAAAATGCTAAAATAAATAAAGCGGCAGGGGAAGATAGAATACCTTATGAACTAAAGTTTGCTTCGCCAGAATTTCTGTTGGAGTTAGCAAAGGCCGGAAGACCGGAAGAATCGATGAGATTTTTGAAAAAACAATAATTTTTCCAATTTTTAAAAAGGGAGACGTAAATGCAGCCAGTAACTAACGGGGAATATATAATATTTTATGAATTCTATCGCAAAGGTATTAATGGGATTGATTAACGCAAGACTTGCGAATTGGGTAAAAAACAACGTGTTCACAGAGTTTCAAGCCCGCTTTAGAAGAAATTATTAAACTGTAGATAACATTTATAATCTTGCGTCTGTTGTACATTTAAAGTTTCATGAAAATCAAAAAGTCTACGCATTTAGTTGATTTCAAGGCGGCGTTTGCCAGGGCGCCGAGGAGACCGTCAGATGGGAATATCTAGCAAGATATCGAGCTTGATAGAAAATATCTACGAGAATACTAGATCTGCAGCTTGGACGGGAAAAGAAGTATCCGACTATTTTGAAACCTGCACTGGTGTGAAACAAGGATGGTTGTCGCCATTATTTGCACGACTATTGGTTGAGAGCATGAATATATGTTACATATTCTCCTTTATACCGATGATATTGTTCTCCTGCGGATAACCCTAAGGTCATGATTAATAACCTGGAGAAATACTGCGCTGCATGGAATATGGAAGTAAACCCAAATAAATTGGAGATGATGGTCCTTAAAAGATGTGGATGACTTTCCCAGGCAGAAAAGTGGTGGTACTAAGGTGAAGAAATTAAATTGGTGGCAGAATATAAAAGTCTTGGTGTCATTCTCACACCCAAAATGGCATTCGGCACGCACTTAGAAGCCAGAAATACTTATACTAGTATTAATTGCACATGGAACGATTTTTTAGCGAAGCCATTTATTTCATTAAAATCAAAATGGAAGCTGTTCCAATCGGTATGCAGAGCAATACCAAGTTACGCAGCGCAAGTTTGGGGTTATGCCTTATTTGATGAAGTAAATAAACTTCAACGTACTTGATTAAAAAAATCCTCAAACTACCCGAGTTCACTCTGAACTATGCAATAACACCAGAAACTAATTTAGAAGATATCCACATTTATTCTTTAGGACTACACATGAAATATGTATGTCTGGGAAACCATTTATAAATACAATTGCAACATACTCCCACACAAACGAACACAAGCCATCAGGTAAAAATGTGTTTTGGATTAACCAGCTGAATGACATGGGAATGGAGTTCGGTCTGAAGTTTGAAGAAAACATCACCGCTACAGACTGGCAAGATCGCTGTGAGCAGCTTCTTACCAAAATGAAAATAAAAGATCTCTACATGGCAAGGCAAAAAGCAGAGTCAAGCACGACGCGAATTTACAAACATTTATAAACTCAAAAGAGGAATCATATATTAATGAAAGTATGCGACTATCTGACAATTTTCAGAGCAAGATGTAGTTTACTAAAGCCTAATGCAATCACGTATGGAAATACCCAGAAAATTTGCACCCTCTGCAATTTAAATCAGGAAGAAGATATGCAGCACTTCTTAGGAAAATGTCCGGTACTGAAGGAGATCAGAACAAGATACCTAAACGCAGCGAAACTAAATGAAGCAGAAATAATATTTATATACCTAGATATACTTAATGGCCACAATTGGAAAAGACCAACTTGCATTACATACTCAGCTTTACGCTATAGAGAATTTCTTAACGCAGAGTTTAATTATTAATTGTTTTTTGAGCTGTGACAGACAACATTGTTATTGCCACAAATTTATTATTTCTTTCTTTATCTATTTGTATATTTAAATAAATTATTGTATGAATTATTGAAATGTTAAATTCAATATTTGTAAATAAATAAAGAACTACGACTACAACTTTATGATTTTTTTATAATTTGAAAATTGATTTTTTTTTATAAATAAATTCGTATTTTCAAGATGAACTTATGTAGCAGTAGACATGCATTTTTTGTGTGTACTATATAGGTATCACAAGCATTCAAATTTTCATGAAGCAATAATTAAAGGTGATGAGAGATGTCTAACTTTCACCCTGTGTCTGCATTTTGAGCTTAATAAATCCGTGATATCCTCTTCAGACCAAATAAAAAAACTACAAACATAGAAATGAAAACATTTACTAAGAAGTTAACAAACAATACTGTTTTTTCCATTCTGCTTTATGGAATTAAGGTATAACAAACTCTTTCAGTAGTTTTAAATTTGTGGAAAACTTATAGTTTTTGTTTTGTTAACAATTGTATTTATAAATAGTTAACTATAAAAACAACAAGTCTTAAGCTAGATTGAGAGATGGTCATTTTTGAATAAGTATATACGTGGACCGCCGTAGCCGAATGTGTTCTTGCGTGATTACCATTAGGAATTCACAGAGATAACGTAGGTTTTAATCTAGGTGAAACACCACAATTAAGAAAAACATTTTTCTAATAGCGGTCGCTCTCGGCAGGCAATGGCAAACCTCCAAGTGTATTTCTGCCATGGAAAAGCTCCTCATAAAAATATATGCCGTTCGGAGTCGTCTTGAAACTGTAGGTTCACCCATTTGTGGAACAACATCAAGACGCACACTAGAAATAGGAGAAGGAGCTCGGCCAAACACTCAAAAAGGGTATACCCGCCAATTATATATTGTATATATATATGATACAATATTTTAAATAGCTTATAAGTTTAATAATGTCTGTAGAGAAGATCTCTAGGTTTTGTGTTGTTTAGTAATTTCCTGTGATTTATAAAACGTACACAGTCATCTAGGGATGTGTTTGATGCTTTGAGCTGAGGAATTGCAGTATTTACAGATTATACACTTTTTATTTCTGTACGGTTTTGGTTATCACAATTGTTTGTCAAACTACGAGCTTTTGGATTTAGGATTATCCTTCCGGAAAAAAATCAAGACAAATTTGGGAAAAATTATTAGATTAAAGCTTTATAACCAGGTAACCAGCCATAAATACAAGGTGAAGTCCAAAATAAACAGGACTGAACTAAAATAGGAACGACAGGTGCTTTGTTCTCATAACTTCGAATTTATTTATTCAAAATAGTCCGCTCTGACCTCGATACACTGTGCGCGATCTAAAAGCTTTTCGAAAGAGGGTTTCAGGTTATTGACCGGAATGTCCTTCAGGACGTCGGTACAAGCCTTTTGGATGGCCTCGACGGACGCAAACCGTTTCCCTTTCATGGCCAAATGCAATGTTTCGAATAGGTAGAAATCTCAGGGAGCCATGTTAGGCGAATACGGTGAGTAATTGATGGTCAAAATGCGATTTCTAGTCAAAAAGTGGGGGTCGAAGAGATGGTGCATTATCATGCAATAAGCGCCAACTTCCTCCTTCGCGGCATTCAGGGCGAATTCGAGAATGCGGTGCAACAAACGCTTCAAAACGCCAAGATAGAAAATTGTATTAACGGTTTGGTCCGTTGGCACGAACTCCTTGTGGACAACTCCCTTGGAATCGTAAAAACAAATGAGCATCGATTTGATTTATAACTTCTCCAAAAGCGATTTTTTGTTTCAGGTTCATGTTGGAAACACCACTTTCATGACCAGTTACAATGTTGTAAAGGAAGTTTTTGTCTTTTCTCGCCACTTTAATGAGGTCTTTCGAATGTTGAATTCTGAGCAATTCCTCAGTTAACTTGTGCAGAATGAAACGTGCACAGACCTTTCGTAAGTCCAAATTATCAGTTAAAATGCGATAAATTGATGTTTTGGTGATATTCAACTCCAATTCCATGAATTTCAACGATGATTTCATTTCATATTTGATGAATTTAGGAACAACTTCGATGGAGTTTTCGGCGATTACATACGGGCCGTTCATTGTCATTTATATCCTCACAACCATCTCCGAAACATGTAAACCACTCATGAGCTCTGGCACGAAATAGACAATCATCGCTATCAAGTTTTTTCATCAATTCAAATATTTTGGTAACCGTTTTAACGATTTTAAAACAAAATTTGATATTAGCTCTTTGTTCGAAACTCATTTTCGTACCGATGACACAAATATACTGACACTATGACGCAATAACTTCGCTACCACTGAATCCAATGTCACTAACCTTTCACGGGTTAATACCCCTTTTTTCGTAATCCCAAATTGCGTCGATTAAGTAGCATCCAAAATCAGATGTCAAAATTTACACAGCATTTTATTATTGAATCATGGATGTTTTATTGTTATGCTTGCTGGCACTCGCCTTAGCTTTCAATCTCTTTTTGATAATCATTTTAATCAACGTTCATTTTTATTTTGATAATCATTTTTATGCCGTTTAGGGATCGGTGTCAAGACTAATAAAACAGAACGTTACGACAACTGATGGTACCATTAAACTACAATAACATCGTAACACTTACAGTGGATTGACTTCAACGTTTTCGTAAACAAAAAGTTAGATTACAGTCTTCTTATATTTACGTTTTCGTTTCAAACCATTATCATTATTTAAATACCTTCGAGATTTGAAAAATATATGTCTAATTACACTGGATCACAAATTTCAGCTTTTTTTCTGCACCAGAGACGCCGTTATGAAATTCCTATGTAAAATCACCGTCTGATTCCGAAAATCAAGGTTATTTTTTATTCTATGGTAACGTTTTTGAGATATTTACGAATTACCGTTATTTCAAAAAAAAAAAAATTCGGCTCACTTAATCATATATATCTCGAAAACGAATTGAGCGATTCCAAAACCGTTGAAAGCTTTTAAAAGGTAATAAAATTTGCTATAAACTGTGTGTAAAACACTTTTTGCTAGGCCCTGCAGATTTAAAGATAACGAGCTATCATAACGGATTTTTTTAATTTTTTTTGTAAAAATATAAAAAAATTTGTACTTTGAGAGAAAGGATCTCGAAAACTTTTTACTTTTTCGTATATTTTTTATTTTCACTCTAAGCTCCGTTTTATTACAAAAAAAATAAACTTTGATTAAACAAAATCGATGAACTAATACAAAAGTTACAAGCATTCAAGTAAATATATCCATTTAATACTTAACACGTTCCCTGTCCCAATACAAAAATGCAAAATTGACCGTCAAGTCCAACAAGGTTTTTTCTGTAGTCATAGGATAGCTTTAGTAATAATAATAACTAAAAAAAAAACGGATGTAGGGTATTTCTACCTGAAACACATATGGTCCATTTTTGCTTCTGCATGTTCATGAAACACATGTGGTTCAGGGAATTTTTTCTATGCTGACACACATATGGCTCAGGAACGTATCAGTGCTTATCAGGCGCACGTTTCCTGAACCATATGTGGCTCAGCGGACAGGGAACGTGTTAAGTACCCTACTGGTAATATGTGTTAGTATTCGCAGATCAGTTAGTTTCAGGTAGATTTTCGAAGGGTTATTAGATACAAAAAATTCTTAGTGTCGTTATCTCAAGCACAGACACATTTCAAGCAAGATCATATGTTTAAGGCAGGTAGTGTTTTCTATGTATAACTAGGGAACCTTTTTGTATAGGTAGGTGATCTATGTAAGTATAAATAATAGTACATGTGCCTCGTTCCTTCATAATTTCTGCAAGGATCGCCGGATACTGTTCATTTTTTAATTGCAGTTTATAATCCGTCATTTGCTTAAAAATATAATATGAATAAAAGGGCGCGAGAATTTGAGTGTAAAAATGATCCAGATATGTTCTGTTTCATCTGCGGGGAGTTTATCGTTAAAAGGATGCGACGTGTGTTTTCAAATCCTTTGAAATTTGCATACCATAAGTGTTATGGAATTGAGCCTAGAAACAATGAAAAACCATGGACACCGAATACTGTGTGCACCACATGTCGAGTCGAATTGATATTTTCGGAAACCGGAACCAAAAGGTACATCATAAAAATTAGGAGTTTGCTCTCTTTTAATGCATATCTGACAAGTTTCTTAAACTATCTATTTAGACGACATATGAAATTTATTACACCAATGAAGTGGAGGGAACCAACTTGCCATTCAACGGACTGCTATATTTGTACTACAAAAGTATTTGGGGTTGGAAAGTCAAGAAAAGTAACCTATGCGAGCGTATCTACAGTGTCATTACCAGAACTAAATTCAACGGAAGCTAGATTGCCAGCATCAAATTTAACTTTAGTTCCGGCTCCAGTTTCATTGTCAACAGCAGTATCTGATTACGCGGCATCATGTTGTACTGAATTGCAAACGGAAAACGAAAGAAACCCTTTGTCACAAGCACAACTCAATGATTGGATAAGGGATTTGGAATTGTCAAAAGAAAAGGCCGAACTACACGCCTCTCGTATGCAACAATTTAAATTTGTTTCATCCGATGTTAAGGTAACATATTATAGGACTCGTCACGAACAATTCTCCCAGTACTATACGAAGAAGGACAGTATTTGTTATTGCAAAAACATTGCTGGTCTATTTAAACAGTTTGGTGAACCATATGATTCAAAAGAGTGGCGATTGTTCATAGACGCCAATAAATTAAGTTTAAAGGCCGTATTATTGCATATTGGCAACCAAAAGCCATCTATCCCGATCGCGCATGCAGTAAATACGAAGGAAACATATGAGACAATGCAAAAATTGCTTAAATTAATTAAATACGAAGAACATGATTGGAAAATATGTGCCGATCTAAAAGTCGTTGGAATGCTATGTGGTCTACAATCTGGATACACAAAATACTGTTGCTTTCTATGCAAATGGGATAGCCGGGCACGTCAAGACCACTACATCATAAAGGATTGGCCAGAACGAATCGAGTTTCAAGTTGGGGTGGATAACATAAAATACTCACCACTTATAAAGAAGGAAAAAATAATTCTACCTCCGCTCCACATCAAGCTCGGCCTTATCAAAAACTTTGTCAAGGCTTTGGACAAAGAAGGCGAAGCTTTTCATTATTTGAAAACAATCTTTCCACAGATTTCAGAAGCAAAAATAAAGGAAGGGATTTTTGTGGGGCCGCAAATAAGGAAAATAACGGCCAATACCCATTTCAAAGAATTATTGTCACCAGTGGAGGCAGCGGCGTGGGACTCTTTTGAAAAGGTCGTTACTTCTTTTTTAGGCAAACACAAAAGTCCTAACTTCGAGCTGATAGTAAACGATTTAATCAAAAACTATGCGGAAATGGGTAAATAAAAAACACATATAAGACCATTTTCTCAGTTAACTTTAAAACTAAACAAAAAGTTTGAAAGCAAATTTTTAAATTTACATGAGAACATATAGCCCTTAATCTGAATTTATTGCCCTGCTCCGAACAAACAAGAACCACCAAAATTTGTTCTGAATTGGAAGATTAATCCAGCCTAAGAAAATTATATGCTAATGTGTCACTTATGTATTTATCTAATTCCCTTTTTAATTTTCTTTCAGGAGTAAATATGTCTTTAAAAATTCATTTTCTGCACTCCCATTTAAATTTTTTCCCGCAAAATCTTGGCGACGAAAGTGATGAGCATGGCGAAAGGTTTCACCAGCAAATGCAAATGATTGAAAGTAGGTATCAAGGATTCTGGGATGTCGCTATGATGGGTGACTACTGTTGGTTTCTCATAAGAGAAACCGATCCTTATATAAATAAGCGTCAAAACAAGACACATAACTTTTTCAATTATAAAATAAGATCATAGAGTTAAGACAGAATACATACAGTACATATGCTATTATTTGTAGGATACTTAAGTTTTACTATATGGATATATTTACTTGAATGCTTGTAACTTTTGTATTAGTTCATCGATTTTGTTTAATCAAAGTTTATTTTTTTTGTAATAAAACAGAGCTTAGAGTGAAAACAAAAAATACACGAAAAAGTAAAAAGTTTTCGAGATCCTTTCTCTCAAAGTACAAATTTTTTTATATTTTTACAAAAAAAATTAAAAAAATCCGTTATGATAGCTCGTTATCTTTAAATCTGCAGGGCCTAGCAAAAAGTGTTTTACACACAGTTTATAGCAAATTTTATTACCTTTTAAAAGCTTTCAACGGTTTTGGAATCGCTCAATTCGTTTTCGAGATATATATGATTAAGTGAGCCGAATTTTTTTTTTTTTTGAAATAACGGTAATTCGTAAATATCTCAAAAACGTTACCATAGAATAAAAAATAACCTTGATTTTCGGAATCAGACGGTGATTTTACATAGGAATTTCATAACGGCGTCTCTGGTGCATTTTGGCTGTAAACCAGTGTTATTAATTACGAAATTTCCTCTTTTTCTTCTTGTCTCGTTCGTAAGAATAAACTTTTTCGCTCCGCTCTTTTTAAGTCGTGCGAATTGCAGGTATTTGTTTTTATTTTTACAATTGGTTACAACTACCCACTTAATGTATTTTTTAACACATGTCTCTCTCTCGACTGCATCCGAGTACTTCGATATTAGGCTCATTTGGGTTCCTGGTCAGAGTTACATAGTGGACCACTTGACGAGCGAGCTAGTTAGACGGGAAGCTCTCGAGACGGTTTCCCGCGAAATGAGGTGATTGAGGTTCATTTGAAAACCTGTAGTTTGCTTTTAGAAAGGTGGAATTCATGTCAATGCAGCGAGCGTTAGAGTAGTGCACAAACTTTCAAAGTAACGAGGTCCTTCTGACTTTCGAATTTTGTGGGTATCCTTACCGCACTTGTCCATTAGTTCTTTCTGCAGCACTTATTTAGAGGATGAGGTGGAATCATCTCAGCCCCTTTTCCCTACTTTCACTGAAATTCAGACATCTGGCTCCCACTTTTTTGCTACACCTGTGGATATAGCAGGTTTAGATAACGCACACATTATGAATTCCATCAAATTTTTGTTGTCCAAGTGGGTTCTTGTATGAGCAACCATTTAACTTAACTTAACCAAAAAGTTATTGTACAAAATACGATAATGAAAAATTCATTAAGAGGTGCTTACAATTGCAAAGATACTACTTTTCAAAATTACCACATTTTAACTTTAAAAGAAAACTGTGAGTATCTAAGTACGTGTAAAATGGTATGTATTAAGTATGCAAACATCAAGCTTAATGTAAAAAGCAACAACATACCGTCTAAATTTTTTTGGAGCCCCCCATTCTGTTGACACCATGACATCAAAATATGGTTGATACCAAAAATCATATCCACATAACGCTTTTCGATCTCCTTTCGTCCAAGTCCCTAGGCAGTTGAAATTCTTTGCTTCAAATAGAATAAAATCGCCCTTGGCGTTACCCTCAGCATCGCCAAGTGTAGATATCATGATCTTGCCGTCAGCCAGACAATGTGTAGTGTGTGGAGCAGTAACATTATGGCTTTTAAGTACGTTACCGTCTATAATTTTCGATATAAAGGGCTTACGTGGATCAGTTGTCACATCCAAAATATAAATGAAATCGGAATTTATTGAAGGCAATATTAATTTGTCACGTTTTGGAATTTCTTTAGCATTCTCATCAATATAATAACAGCTGGAGCAGGCATTCCAGCCCGAGTGATGTAATTCATTACCCATGCGGTTGGTCAAAGTTCTATGGATCACCTAAGAATACATACATTTTTTAGTTAATCATTAATTATTTACATAAAATACGAAAATTGAAGCTGGAACTAAGATCAAAATCCATATCAAAATACCTGCATTAAAAAAGTGCTTCAACTGATCGGATATAATTAGAAAAAATTAGGGAAGCGCAAAAAAATGAAATTTGGTTTAAATATAGATATATAATATAAGAAAAGTCACATTCATCGCATTCAAGGCTGGTAATAACAATTACGTTGCTGGTTACAAGTGCATTTCCAAACTTTCTACGAATGTATAATCGCTTGAATATATATGTAAGTATTATCAAGCAAATGTTATATTTTGCCGTAAAGCGTTACATATCCAATAATTGTTATGATTTTATGGCTGGTAGGTCAACCAGAGAAAGGAGATAGACTTGGCTTCCAAGCGCTGTCGTTCACTCCGGTTTTCTAACTACACAAAAAATGTTCGACATCGGAAAGCTGCAATCGAAACAGACAATCAGGAGATTCGCCACTCGACTCTCACTCCTGTTCTCGAAGAGTACACCCCAACAATCCAGCGTGGACGAGCAATGGAGCAACATTTCTCGTTCTCTACGTTTCGCCGCTGAAGAAGAAATCGGATTTCGGCGAGTCCGAAAAAACAATTGGTACGACGAGGAACGTCATGCTGCCGCAGAAAGAAATTATGCTACCGACGTATTATCAGAATGAAAAACGAGAGACCGAAATATGTGAGTGTGAGGAGCTTGAGATGCTGGCCCACAGGAAAAATGCCCGAATATTCTACCAGAAAGTTGGGCGGCTTACAGAAGGTTTCAAGAACGGGGCGATTTTTTGTAAGAACAAAGACGGTGATCTGGTGAGTGACAAGAAGGAGCATACTTAAATTATAAAGAGAACACTTCTCAAACCTGTTAAATAGTGAGAACAGCGCATGTCACAGAGAATGTGAAGATCCCGATATCCCAATCTCACTGGACTGTCATTCCAGTACCCGACCATAACGAGGTGAGTATAGCGATAACGCGGCTAAAGAACAACGAAGCCGCAGGAGCCGACGGATTGCCAACTGAGCTATTCAAACACGGCGGCGAGGAGCCATGCAAAATATGGTCAGATAAAAACATACTCGCCGATTGGAATTTAAGTGTGCTCTGCCCAATCCACAAGAAGGGCAATTCTGCAATCTGTGCCAAATACTGCAGGATTAGTCTTCTAAATATCACGTATAAAGTCCTAGCGAGCGTCAACCATCAACCAACTGATTGGCTTTAGACCTGGAAAATCGACAAGATATTCATAATACGCCAAGTCTTGGAAAAGATTCATTATCGGCATTCGACAGTACGAAAAGAAGTTGCCTATATGCCGCAAAGTCTGAATTATCCCCGCAAAACTAAATACAAAATGACGTTGCCGTTTGATACCTAACGAGGTTTCAGACAGGGTGACTCGCTGTCGTGTGACTTCTTTAACTTGATGTTGGAGAGCATCGTACGAGCCGCAGAACTTAATCGCTCAGACACAGTTTTTTATAAAAGCGTACAATTGACGATAGTGATATCATCGGCCTTAACAATCGCGCTGTTAGTTCCGTCTTTACCAAACTGGAACTAACAGCAAAGAGAATGGGTCTGGTAGTGAACAAGGATAAAAAGTACCTCCTATCATCAAACAAACAGTCGGCGCACTCGTATATTGGCATCCACGCCACTGTTGACAGGTACAAAATAATTCGTTTATTTAGGACCCAACATTAACACCGATAACAATGTCAGCCTTGAAATCCAACGTTGAATCTATCTTGCCAACAAGTACTACCTTGGACTAAGTAGACTATTGAGTCCTCTCTCGACGAACAAAACTCACACTTTATAAGTCTCTCATTATGCCCGTCATATCGTATGGCGCAGAAGTTTGGACGATGACAACATCCGATGAGGCATCCCTTGTAATGTTTGAAAAAAAGGTTCCGCGGAAGACGTTTGGACCTTTGCACATTGGTGACGGCGTATATCGCAGGCAATGGAACGATGAGCTGTAAGAGCTTTACGACGTCATAGACATAGAGCAGAGAATAAAAATCCAGTGGCTACGTCGGCTGGGTCGAGAAGTCCGAATGAAAACAACGCTGCAGCTCTGAAAGTATTTGATACGGTACCAACTGGTGGTAGCAGAGGAAGAGGAAGACTTTCTCTACCTTGAAAAGATCAGGTGGAGAAGGTATTTCCAAATGGCACGGGTTAGCACGTAAAAGAAACGACTGGCGCGTTTTGTTAAACTCGGCCAAAATCGGGTAAGTGGTGATCGCATCAATCAGGAAGAAGAAGCATTGTATTCCGTCTTCTCGCTGATAATTTCTGATCTGATAATTTGGCTTTGTCCTGTGCAATCTCTTCGTTCCTTCAATAAATAGGAGCTCGTCGAAATGATAAGCGCTTTCTCCTCAACGCTTCTTAACAGGCTACTTTAATGCTACGTATTAGGAGCTTTTCCATGTTTGTGGCTCTCTCTGATAGTGTAATATCAGCCACCATAAATTTTAATAATTCTTAATCAAGAATGCGAAGTAGGCACTCTACTTCACCTCTGGAGCAAATAGCGCTCCTCTCTTCTTTTTTGCATTAACTACTATATGATTGGGCTCATTGCATTTTTCCAGCTTCATGTAAAGTGGCCAAACTCGAGGTGTTTATAGCATTTTATCCCTAGGATTTTGACGCGTTTTCGGTTAACTGCCCATTCTACTCTGTCTTTACTTGCCGCTAATAATTTGTTAGCTGCAGGGACTGGCAACAGTGGAGTAAACCATCCGTTATGACGTAAGCAAATTCCTTCAAATTCTCTAAGAGCCTAATAACGGTTTAATGATGGCCAAACCTTTGCATTCTATACATCGTGGGTTTAAGCAAAGAAGTGAAATAAGTGAGAAGTGGGAGAAAGGAAGAGAGTGTGTTGTGTTTGATTGACAAGCGTTCTACATACAGAGAAAAAAAACAAAGTGTGCTTTAATAATAACCGCGAGTTTTTCTTCTTTTTAGCCCATTGTAAAAATCTGGTCCTTTCGGTTTACCGATAAGAAAAGCTGAAATATAAGAAACACACAAAAGTAAAAAAAAAAAATGCATGCATACACACCCATTATAGAGGATAGCCAATTATTTCTTCTTTTATAATAAATATTATTTCATTTAAATTTCCTTCCGGTGCACCGCAAATCAATTAAAGCAAGCAGTTGTTCTTTATTCTATTCAGCATTTCTACAGTATATATTTATACAAAAACAAACTACAATTCATAAACAAAAACTTTTTAACTTGCAGATAAATACATACTTATGTACAAGGTGGCGCAAAAATAATCATCCATTTTTGTTTTTGAATAACTTTATTAAATAAAAACAAATTATAATGAATAATGGAAATCTTTATTAGGACCGTTAAAATATGGTCCTTAAGAACTGCGGTTGTCTGAGGGTTGTTGACACAGGTTCGCGACTTTAAGTAGATCCAAAGAAAGAAGTCTGGGCTGGTTAAATCAGGCAATCTTGCTGGTCATGCCAAATCGCCAAAACGGCGGATTACGCGATCAGGAAGCGCTTCCTTCCCAATATCCATAGTCCGTGATGTACGTGCGGTTGCACCGTCTTGTTGAACTCACATGATCATCAAGCCCCGCTCATCCAATTCCGCCAGTAAGAAGTCGTTTATCATGGCCGTGTAGCTTTCGCCAGTAACATTGGCCGTATTGCCGATGACTGCAGCCCAATAACTCCTCCTTCGTGAACGCTGCACCAAACAGTGGCTTTGAGTGGATGTAATGGCTCTTCTTGCATCACACGCGGATTTTCAGTGTCCCAAAAACGAAGATTTTGCTTATTGATGTGACCGCTTAAGTAGAAATTCGCCTCACGGCTCATAATGATTCTCGCCACAAAATCGCCCTCTTCGTTGTTTATAATGATGATGGGTTGACAGTAATTCACACGCGACTGACGATCAGCAGGCATCAACTTATGCACTGTTTGCACTTGGTACAGGGATATGTGTAAGTATTTCACTAAAATTAGCTGTAGGTGCCGTCTGGTGGTGCCTAATTGCGTGGCCCGTCGTCTGGTTGATGTTTCTTAATTCTCAGCAATATCAGTAGCGACAGTCACGATATTATCGGCCGAACAATCAGCAAGGTCTCGTCTGAGTCGAGCAACTAAGCGCCGGAATGTTTCCTTTTGCGATACGATTAAGATGTTGATATTCACTGTGGTGTTGGAACCACCGACTGATTATTGGTCAAAAAAACATCGACTCAAATATTCTACTCTCTTGCGTATTATAGCAAGTAATTGTTTGTAAACTGCAGCTGTCTAGCTGGAAAGTGTTAAATATATACAATAGACGTGCAACGCCATTTGCAAAATTATAACATCTACCAATAAGGTGTGCCAACTTATATGTACATATGTAGATTGGGGCCACGGATAAACGAACGAAGTGTGATGACGTCCACGTGTACATAAATACGGGATGTCTAATAAAAGCGTAATCGTCATAACTAAGAAACTATTTGACTAATGCGATTCTAGCAAACCACATTGCATGGGCTTATGATATTTATTATACGCAATAAATGAGTTTACATCTTTGAGTCATACTTTGTGTTAAAACCGTTTGTTTTCATAACTACTTGAAAGTTCATATTTGTTTACCTTTGAGTCTTTGCTTAACTATTGCCAAAACATTTTCAACAACATTTCATCCCATTTAGCAGTTTCCACTTGTTAGACACACACACAACTGTTTGTTATAATCAATTCGTTCATTCCTTTTCCTCATCTGTAAACGTAAAATCGTGTATTTGATTCTCGGAAAAAGACTACACCACTCCACACATCTTTGGCGTTAATGCTTAGTATCGTTGTCTTTTGTAAAATTAAAGGTTGGATAGTTGTTCGTTCATCCTTTTTTGAAGAATTAGCCCAAAACATGAACTTTAATTGGATGCTTAATAGTTCGATGAAGTTGTCGATTATCAGAAGTACACCAAGGCCGACGCATGCAACTATTCGTCCAAAAGGAAGATTCATCCATGAATATTACGTTTGCCCACTTCCGTTCATTGTTAACGTTTTCCAATCGTATCTTTGGATACATTAACACCACTTTTTCCTTAAAACTATTTCAGCTTCACGTAACGATAAGTTGGGGCTTTGTCTAAAACAAATCAATGATCCTGTAATCTTGCTTTGGATATGTGTTTTCTTTTGGACCTCGTTCGGGGATGTGACTACCTTTTCAATTTCGGTATACCATTGCACCCATTTATTTATGACCGTTTCCGACTTCATCAAATATTTTGTTGCGGATGCTCTTAACATTTCTGGGCTTTTATGGTAAGTACTTATAAAGGGTGGTTAGGTTTTAAGGACCGGTGTGGATTTTGAATAAAATAAAATTTTTTTGGGAAATTATTCTCATTTCTCTTTATTATGATAATATTGGTATGGCTCAATTACGTATGGAACAAAATATTGGCCAAATGTCGGCCGCGACCTCGGCGGCACCCCTCCATCCGATGGTCCAAATTTTCGATGACGCTGAAGCATAATTGAGGTGCTATGCCGTTATTGTGCCGAATTAGCTCATCATTTAGCTCTTGAATTGTTGCTGGCTTATCGACGTACACCTTTTCTTTCAAATAACCCCACATTCAACATCGGCCCTTGAAATTTAGGGTAGATTCACACTATGGTGCCGATCACGGTTCGTTCTCGGTCTAGTCTCGGTTCGGTAAAATCTTTCGACATCTACATTCGTGTTCTTACATCGGTCCAGTCGCGATTCATCGTTAGTTGCGAGAACGCAACGTTATTCACACTATCAGTACAAGTCGCGGCCAGTTCGATCACGGTCCAGCAAAATATTCTTCGAACTTGATCGATGCTGGAGTGTGACTGTACCGAAACTTGAACAGCACGGATAGTGTGAATACAGTCATTGTTTTTCGTTTGTGAATATTTTACCGGACCGAGACTGGACCGAGAGCGGACCGTGATCGGCATCATAGTGTGAATCCGGCCTTAACCACCCTTTACATAGGAGCACTGCTTCAACTCGTTTTTCATAAGGGAACTTATTTAGTAAAAAAAACGAGCGCTTACTGGGAAAACATTAAACACAATAAAATTTAAACCTTGTCTCGAATATACACAGAATAATTATACTACGCTGCTGGGGAATGTAAAACCCGAATTTTCGGTTTTCGGTTTAGAAGGAAACAAAAAAAGATTAACACTCGTATAAAAAATGTATTGAAACAGATGGTGAACGAAACTGATTTTTATAAACAACGATTTCTTTGGAATATCCCTAGCTTGAGTTTGGCGGCCGAAAAGTTTTGTGCTAGCATTTTGTCAGGTTTTTCAAAAACTAGAACCTAAAGAAAAAAATACTTTTGAAAATAAGTATGCTACTCGTTTCTATAACACAGGAGATTTATTTAAAAAAAAGTATATCAAAGTCGGCTCGGTACTTTTTGAGATTACCAGCGACTTACATTTTTGAAATAAGAAATTTTATAACATATGAGTATAAATCAAAAAGCATGTCAAAAAAGTTTAAAATTTTGAGCCATGTACTTGTATAAATGGATCACTTTTTAACTTTACTGGACAATAACTAAACCGAAAAATGAATTTGAAAATATTAATTAATATAAGTTACAAACCTGACAATAACTTGGACTGTCGGGATCAACATCCACAGTTGATAAATAGTCACCATGAGGCTCATCTAAATTAGGTTGCACAGTAACAGTGTATAGCAGCTTTTCGCGGACTCCCGTTTTCATAGCATCAATAGGGCTCCCGTAACCGGGCCCATGGCAACAAACTAAAATTAAAGAAAATCAAAAAAGGCTTTCAAACTACTAAATATATGCAGGTACATATGTACGTATTATCACACATATTGAGCAATACATTTACATGTGCACGTTAACAGATATGAGTAATTACGATATTTTTAGCGTTTTCTTTTCTAAAAAAATGTCACCCATTATATGCCGACAGTGAACATGTTGTGTATTTCATATGAAAATGGACGAAGAAAAATTCAAAACCTCCACGAATTATCTATTTATATTAGAATAAAATATATATGTAAATGTTTTTACGAACTTGCGCGCACAGATAAGCTTAAATTAGCTTAACAACGCTCGCTCTCACTTGTTGGCTGTTTATGGCTGTGGCAGCTGATATTGAAGTAGAATTAATGACAACAACAATAACAAAGAAAGAGCAACCATTAAAAAAATAAATGGACAGTGATGCAGAAATTAATTTAATGTTTTACGTATAATAGCATTATACACTAAAAGAAAAAATTAAAAAAAGGAGGTGGCGCATGCATCCTATCAAGGTGAATTGGGCAAAAAATGGATACCTGGACATACCACAAAATTAAAAAATTAAGTACGGAATAGTTTTTTCGCCACACAAGAATGACTCGGCAATTGTTTGACTGTTGTTGTTAAACATAATGACGTCATTCCTAACGAAATATGAGGGTAAAAATCATGCTGAAGAGCGTCTGCCAATAACCCTGCTGTAAGTTTTGTACATTTTATATTTATATCTAAATTTATACTATATTTACAATACTTGTCAGATACTTGGCCCACGGGATACTATTGCACAAACTGCACAAAGTCGGAAAAACCAAAAACTACTCAAGAGCAATACAAGGTTGTAAGTGCTATCGACGGGAAGCACATTGCATTATAAGAAGTTTTTTACTAATGTTCTGTTAGCAGATTGATATGCTAAATATTCATTTATAGTATAAGTACAATACTCCTTTGCCCCCAAAGCAACAATCATCCCACACACTTTTGTTGAAGATTGCACATCTTCTATACTATAAAGGTGAATGTCTGTACGTTGTCCGCGCATCAATACGAAACGACAACACCAAATGACGTAAACATTTTTATACATTCATATTTTCACCCAATAAAGGTTATAGGCATGTTTTTATGATGGAACTTCCTTCCCACAGCCCCCAGGCCGCGCCACCACTCTCATTCGTCACTAATAATCCAATATTTGCTTAAATTTTATCTAAAAAATATTAGTATTTCTTATTTCCCACTATTTATAGCACACTCTAGACTTCATAATCCGCATAAGCTGTTCCACTATGACCCAAATGCAAAGTTCAAAACGATTTGAGATGGAAAATTTATAAAAATAATTTTGCTTGATATTTTTCTGATTGGTTGTTTTATTTTATTCAACGAGGCATAGCAACGAATGCCGGGTATTGTAATATTATGGTTATTAATGAAAAATTATTTTCTATGAAATTATTGTTTGTAATTCTTTTATATACATATCCTAAATCCCTCAAAACTACTCCTACGCGAGTGGGGCCGCGGGTTAAAGCTAGTTTTCTCTAAAAAAAAACTTAATAACATAAAAAATTTAATAACAGTATTAACACAACAAGGGAACAGCTTGCGTTTAATTGTAGATTATCAAGAGCACGTGGTGTTATTCAAAACGCATTTGGAATTTTGACTGCGCGATCGGGAGTATTAAGGTCAACAATGGAGTTTAATCCAGTGAATGCGGAGAAAGTTGTCTTAGCTTGCTTAGTCTTCCATAATTTTATATCGTTAAACGACTCGCAAAGGGGCAATACCAAGATAACGACACAGATGCAGAAGAATACAGAAATAAACTTAATTCGAATGGGGGCCACTGCGATCCGCTCGAAATTTTATACGCAGGGGCCTGAATAGTGCATATGCCCTCAGAGAATACTTAACTAACTATTTTGTTATCGAAGGCGAAAAAGCCTTTCAAGAAAATATTGAATAAATTACATTGAAAGTCCTTTAGTTGTTATACATATTTCACTTTAATTTACAGTACATTCCATACCAGAGCAACTTAAGGCAACTTAACTGAATTTTCATCCGGAAATTCTCAATATTATAGCTTCTCCAGCTCCTTAACTAGGTAGAGAGCAGTCCGCGCGCTCCTGTACCTTAAACCTTAAACTCATTTATCTCGAAACGTTTATTTTTCGGCCTGGTGTTGTAAAAAAAAAACAACTATTCCCCGAATCGTCTGAAATTTTAATATGTTGATCACAACATCAATGGCTATCGTCTGTACTAGAATCATATTATTATTTTAATTATTTCGTATTTTTTGATTAAAAAACAGATTTTTAGAGTGTCATATATATATTTGTGGTGTGCGTCGTGATGTGGTTCCACAAATGGAGGGACCTACAGTTTCAAGCCAACTATGAACGGCAGATATTTTTTATGAGGAGCTTTTTTATGGCAGAAATACACTCGGAGATTTGCCATTCCCTGCCGAGGGGCGATCTTTCACCAAGAATCGAACCTACGTTCTCTCTGAATTTCGCATGGTAATCACGCACCAACGCGGGCCAGAGAGCTAAAAAAGGAAGAGAGACTTATTATCCGAAAGAAGAAACGAGAGGCCATATTTGAGTGCAAGGAGCTTGAATACCGGCCAACAGGAACAACGCCCGAAAATTCTACCAGAAAGTTCGGCGGTTTACAGAAGGTTTTAAGAACGAAGACGGCGATCTGGTGACTAACATCCAGAACATACTTAAATTATAGAGGGAACACTTCTCAAACCTGTTAAACAGTGAGAACAGCGCATGTCACAGAGAATGTGAAGATCCCGATGCCCCAATCGTCGACGACGGAATTGTCGTTCCCCTACCCGACCATGACGAGGTGAGCATAGCGATAACGCGTTTAAAGAACAACAAAGCCGCGGGCGCCGTCGGACTGCCGGCTGATCTATTCAAACATGTCGACGAAGAGCTGCTAAGGTGCATGCATCAGCTTCTATGCAAAATATGGTCGGATGAAAACATGCCTTCCGATTGGAATTTAAGTGTGCTCTACCCAATCCATAAGAAGGGCGGTCCTGTAATCTGTGCCAATTACCGCGGGATTAGTATTCTAAATATCCCCTATAAGGTTCTAGCGAGCGTATTGTGTGAAAGGCTGAAGCCCACCATCAACCAACTGATTGGACCTTATCAGTGTGGTTTTATATCATCGCCCAAATATTGACAATACCCCAAATCTTGGAAAAGACCCATGAAAGGAGAACCGACCCACACCATTTTTTCGTCGACTTCAAAGCTGCATTCGACAGTACGGAAAGGAGTTACCTGTATGCCGCTATGTCTGAATTTGGTATCCCCGCAAAACTAATACGGCTATGCAAGATGACGTTCCTCAACACCAACAGCGCCGTCAGAATTGGGAAGGACCTCTCCGAGCCGTTCAATACCAAACGAGGTTTCAGACAGGGTGACTCGCTGTCGTGTGACTTCTTTAACCTGATGTTGGAGAGCATCGTACGAGCCGCAGAACTTAATCGCTCAAGCACAATATTTTATAAGAGCGTACAATTTTTAGCGTATGCCAATGATATCAATATCATCGGCCTTAACAGCCACGCTGTTAGTTCTCCCTTCTCCAAAACGGATAAACAGGCAAAGCGAATGGGTCCGGTGGTGAACGAGGGCAAAACGAAGTACCTCCTGTCTTCACACAAAGTCGGCGCACTCGCGTATCGGCACCCACGTCTCTGTTGATAGTTATGATTTCGAGGTCGTAAAAGACTTCGTTTATTTAGAAACCAATATTAACACCGATTGTTATCAGCCTTGAAATCCTACGTAGAATCTCTTTTGCCTACTTTGGACTAAGTACGCAATTGAGTAGTAAAGTCCTCTCTCGATGAATAAAACTAACACTCTACAATGCTCTCATCATTCCCGTCCTAACGTATGGCGCAGAAGCTTGGACGATGACAACATCCGATGAAGCGACGCTTGGAGTGTTTGAGAGAAAGATTCTGCGTAAGATTTGTGGACCTTTGCACGTTGGCAACGCGAATATCGCAGGCGATGGAACGATGAGCTGTATGAGCTTTACGACGACATAGACATAGCGCAGCGAATAAAGATCCAGCGGCTACGTTGGCTGGGTTATGTCGTCCGAATGGATACAAACGCTCCGGCTGTAAAAGTATTCGATGCGTTACCAGCTGGTGGTAGCAGAGGAAGAGGGCGGCCTCCTCTGCGTTGGAAAGATCAGGTGGAGAAGGACTTGACTTCACTTGGTGTGTCCAACTGGCGGCGATTAGCACGAGAGAGAAACGACTGGCGCGCTTTGTTAAACTCGGCCAAAATCGCGTAAGCGGTTATCGCGCCAATTAAAAAGAAGTCAACGCATTCGGCTACGGTGGCCGCCGTATTGCATTATACAGTAGTATCACCTGACTTATGCGGCAGTCTCATTAAAAAAAAAAGAAATAATTCTCTACTTGCTAATGAACAAAATATATAAATTTAATTTGGTATTAAGAAAAAACAAATTATTCCTGGTCTTCCGCCAGAGTTGCAATTACTATTTCCGTGCACCGTTGCAGAACCAATGCTTGTCTCTCGTTCTCATTTTGGCAATAGCTGAACAACTCCTTATTCCAAATCAAATTATGTCTGCACTAACATCTTTTTTCCGGCGGGACGAAAAGTTTTAATTGTTTCAACAAAAAGACAATCCAACTCGTCAACTTGTGTGACAGTGATGGTGTGGACACTTCAGATATTGATAGGCCCGGCGGATGTCGACAGTCCTGCAGATTTTGATGCTGTTGGCGAATCTTTTGGTGAACTCTCATCGGGTCGCTGTGAGTCACTACTACGTGTCACTTTAAAATCACGTGCATCGGAGTCCGTCGACCCTTCTGTTAAACATGATGGCAAACTTTGCTGTAATCTGTAGAAAATTAATACTATTTAGTTGTAGTAGGCGTAAATGAAATAATAATGCAATAAACTTACGGGTATTGGCTTACCTGTGACCTTAGAAACTGCAGTCACTCGAACAGGGCCCACTGCCTACCAGTCGTAACACCACTTCCAGGAACATTCTGCGAACTTCGCATTTCTTTACCAAAACGCTCCCGAAAGTTTCCCCATTGCTTTACAACAAGACTTTCCGCATACATCAAAAATAATCAAACAGTTGAATGGCACAATAACACTTGGTTCACTAAATTAATCGCAATTTCTTTCCAAGTGTTTTTTTTTTTCTTTTCCGGCTTTTTGAAATCTATACGTATTTTGCCATAAAGACACGGATAATTTTCCACTAAGTCGATTAATTTTTCGTCGTTCATTTCTAATATTCAATTTTATTATTTGTAACGCAAATATTAAAACAAATGTCAAATATTTCACAGCTGCTATGGTTACAGGGAAACAACAAAATTCAATAGGTACAAACGGCTACGGCTATGACTACGGGGCAATGATGTGACACCTATAATCGTTTACAGTGATTCCCATATGTTTTATGAGAACAGCTGATTTCTATGGTTACGGTTATAGCTAAAGTATTGCACCACTAATTGAAGCTTAAAACAATTCGAGAAAATAAAACGATAATTTGGCAGCCCTGGCGCAGGGCGGAATAAATGCGACATTATTCCAAAGAAAGAAAACACCACTAACGTTCACAGGGGTAAGTTTTGCGCCAATATTTACATATGTAAATATGTGTGTATGTACAAATATACGAGTATACTACGAATTCGCGTATTTCTTCAGTACTTTGTTATAAATGACTTTCAAAATTACAAATTTATTATGAATATTTAGTAACTTCGACTAAAAAGAACATGATTTAATTTGTTTTATATATTATGTATGTATGTAGATCTCTGAACAGTTATCAAAAACGTTTACCAACCTTTCTCAGCCATAGTTTTTAATAAACACACAATCGCCCGCACTCAACCAAGATCTGTAGGCAACTGTGCTTTGAAGTATAAATTCTTGCTATAAGCGTATAGATACGTATGTATGCACATGTGTGCACTCGAGATATTTGAAAACTTGAATTCGCGGTAAGACGTTCCCAAACTTTTTGTAAACTAATACAGTCGACATCTTTTTATGGGAACTCCCCTTATCCGTCCTTTTAGTTAAAGCTATCCGGTACAATATTCACTCACCTTAATTCAGTATCTTATGTTTAAGCTTCGCAAAGCCCGAGCAAGGCAATCTTCAAATCATAGGGATTTTAGGTACAAGTGCACACACATACATATGTATAGGTATGTGGCCTAAATAAGTAGTGTAACGCTGAAATTGATTCGGTTAGATGGAGTGAAATTACACCTTCATCATACACATTCCAATTAAATTTATTCACAGCCTAATAATATCGATTCTTAGTATAATACAAAATATACTGCAATTTTTACCATCACAAAAAAAAATAGCAAGTTAGAAATGCTAAGTTCGCACGCATTGTAGTGAAACCCATTTTTGGAATCAAACAAACTCGTAGTCAATGAGCTTGTAGCAGCAGAGGACAGACGGAAATTTGGTTTTAACATATTCAAGCTTGAGTTAATTCCATATTAAATCGTTATCGAGATGCACGCATAGAGCGGGCGTAGAACAGTTCATTTTTCAAAATTTACTTCTGTATTTTGCAGTAATTGATCATACCTTTGATTTTAATAGCTTAACCAGCTTAATTTGCAAAACTTAAATTAGTGAGCAATAAATTTTATATTTAAAATCTGAGAAAACATGTAGGGAACCGCTGTCTTGTTTTGATAATCAAATCACGAGCATTTGTTAAATGGGTGTTTTGTGCATTCACACATACACATGTACGCGCACAAGCGTGCACGTACCCTGTAGGGAAAACAATGCTCATTGATTGTGGGTGAATTTTTGAAGGTTTAGATCTTATGAAATATCTGCCTTTTAACATAAAATACGGGTTCAATTCATTAAAGAGGCATATCATGAATTCCCTTATTGAGAAGAAACATATTTGAGATCACCGATTTCTATTTTGGTGAAAACTAACTTGTCCACGATTTTACATTTAAGTGATACCCTGATACGATGTGACCACTCAGATCACGTTGAACAAGCTGGGATAAATAGATACTCAACGCGGTATGTTATTTCCACATTGGGTTTATTTACAGGTGCCAAATTCCTTCTTATCTACAAAAATTATTATATTTGCTTACAACATTTCTTTTGAATTTTGATGAAAAAAATACGTGAAACTCACTTATTTGTGATAAACAAAATTCCTTTATATTGACTAATTTAAATTTATTTTTTTAAATTAATTTTTTTAAATGTTATAGATTTTAAGCTCACACCTTGTGCTTTTCGAAATCACGTTATCCACGATTTTATTGAAATGGATTTCATGCATTTCATTCCATTGTGGAAAGATTTCAAACATCAGCTCTTTAACAGACCGTTATCCGGCTCTGAGCGAATTTAACAGAATAAGCTAATGGGCTAACGTCACTTAAGGTGTGTTTACAAAAAAAATGAACAAATGAATGAAGAAATGAACGTTGCCGTCTGAACAACGACTGATTGGACTAGTGCAGAGAAGGTAAAAGTATAGAGAAGTCTCAATGACAGTAACGTATGGAATTTCGAGGGGTACTCGTCAGAGTATAAAGTATACTTTAACGTTCTCTGTGCAATGCCTTCCAATCTTGTTTGCTGGGATTGAACAGTTGGTAGCGGGCAAAGAGTCGAATTGCTCTGAGAGTTGATATAGTAGTGTCGAAACGTTTTGCATACAGAGAACAAGGCGCACTGCTCTCGCTATGTAAGGGCAAATTACACACCTCAGCTATAGTAAATTACAGACTAGTTGAAAAGTAAAAAAATACTTTTTATATATTTATCTATAGTATTATTTTAAAACATGGCGCTTATTCTGACTAAACTACAATATGTACAGATATGAAATATATATCAAAAGAAAGGTTTTGATGAGCATATTTCCGGAAAATTATAAAAATTAAAATTGGTTAATTTGTTCATGAAATATTTGCGTGTAAAGTTATCAAAATTTTCATATTGATAACAGCGAAGTCTATGCAAAGCGGGATGACACACAAATATACGCATATATATGAGTGCGTTTGCTTTGTTCAGCTCTCTTTCAGCATTGTATGGGCAAAGAACTCTTTAATCTTTTGCGCGATATTCACCAAAATGAGACGCCTTTTGGTGGGAAAATTATTATTCTGGGTGGAGACTTTAGGCAAGTTTTGCCTGTGGTACCGAGAAGTACGCGAACTGGCATAGTTCGTAATTGTTTAAAGCGTTGCTCTTTGTGGACATTTTTTAAATAATTTAAGCTCACAATCAATATGCGCAGTCAAGAATCCGACTATTGTAATTTTCTTTTGTGCATAGGACACGGCGAAGGGCAAGACAATGCATCAAGAGTAAAAATTCCTGATCAAATTCTTTAAAAAAACGGAAACCTCATTGACTGGATTTTCCAACCAAATAATGGAATAATAGAAATCGATAATTTAAAAGACCATATTCTCTCCAAAAAATGATCAATGTGCCATCATAAACTCGAGTATAGTCAATATGCTACCTGGTCAAGAGCGCACATATCTCAGCGCTGATACGATTGTTTCACAAGATCAGGTAAGATTCCCTGTGGAATTTTTACACTCCCTCAATTTTTGTGGAACTCGGCTGCATAAGCTTCAATTGAAAATTGGAACAGTGATAATGTTGATTCGCAATTTAAGCCCAGCAGAAGGATTGGTGAATGGCACGCGACTTATCATAAAACAAATGCATCCGAATATTTTGCACGCGGAAGTGTTATGCGGAGAGGCTCAGGGAAGGCGATTTCTATTGCCTCGTATAAATTTGCAGCCGAGCGAAACCACACTTCCTTTTACGTTGAAGCGCCGCCAATTTCCCATTATAATAGTCTTCGCCATAACAATAAATAAGGCCCAGGGGCAAACATTATCAAGGGTGGGGCTTCATTTAAAGGAGGATTGCTTTGCTCACGGTCAACTTTATGTTGCGTTAAGCCGGGTTAGATCCTGGGAAAATATACGAGTTCAAATGGGCAATAACGAAAACTTGACGTTGAATGTAGTTTATAATGAAGTAGTTAAAAAAAAAAAAAAATTACTGATTTAACTGAAAAAAATTACATATTACATATGAATAAAAATATACACTTTTCTAATCATCATAACTTTTAATATATAAAAATGTCACATATGCTGTTTACTTTCCGTGGGAAAAAAGCCCACCCGATTTTCGGGGGTTACATACTAGTAATAGTATATTATAATACCCTCAACATCGATACACAGATAACAATTTTAATTTTTTAATTATATACGAACCCCTTTTCTATATGTTATGTATTTGTGCACATGTTCATCATCATACATATACATATATTACACCTTTACACCGCTTGCACCTTTTATTGGGTGTTTGGCCAAGCTGCTCCTCTTATTTGGGGTGTGCGTCTTGATGCTGTTCCACAAATTAAGGAACTTACAGTTTTAAGCCGAGTCCGGATGGCAAATAGTTTTATGTGAGGAGCTTTTTCATGGCGTAAATGAAATTGGGGGTTGCCATTGCCTGCCAATGGGCGACCGCTGTTAGAAAAAACTTTTCCTATCATTTGGTGTTTCATGCACGGGGATTCGAACTTGTGCACTTCCGAATGTGTAGGCCATTTGTCTACGACGGTCGCAAAAGCCTCAGCAATTTCTACTTGTCCTAACTTTGTTTGCTCAATGATTTCTTAATTTTGGGAATGTTGAGTTAATTACCTACAGTCCAAACTTTTGGAGAACAGTCCAAACGTTTTGCTTGTTTTCTTTTGACTCTCATTCTTTTTGGATATTCTAGAGTGTGACAGCTCAACTCCGCCATCCAATTTGCATATGGTATCACACCGGCAAACGTCATTTTCAGAGTGATTTTATTTCATAAACTGCGATTAATTAGTTTAAATTAAAGTAATAAAAGAAGTAGTAACCAATTTGCTGCTTTGACAGTGTTGCCAGTTTCTGAGTTTCAAAAGCAGATAATTTTAATGCTTTTTCCATTTTTTGTGAATACACAATACCCTATGATCAGAAAGTACCGGGAATGCGTAGGCGTAGTGCACCATGAGTACCTTCCATTGGACCAGACAGTCAATAAAGAATATTATTTATCCGTTTTGAAGTGTTTGAGAGATGCTGTACGTCGCAAACGGCAGGAAATGTGGATTCTGCATGATGATAACGCGCCATCTCACCGAGCCCAAATTGTGCTGGATTATTTGACCAAACACCAAGTAAATACCACTCTGCAAGCACCGTGCGCACCTGATATGGCCCCGTGCGACTTCTTTTTGTTTCCCAAGTTGAAGTTACCACTTCGTGGAAGAAGATTTCAGTCGATAGAGGAGATCAAAGAGAATGCAACGAAGGAGCTGAAGGCCTCGTCGGCCTACCAGGGGTGCATGAAGGACTGGGTTAAACGTTGGCACATATGTGTTGCTTCAGACGGGTCATATTTTGAAGGACACAAAATTAATTTGCCTGAAATTTAACTCTGTTTTGTATTATTTAAACATTTCCGATACCTTCTTAATAGCTTGCAATTGACAGATTGAAATACATTATTTGTGCGTTCAAATGAAGGATAAAGTAGTTTATTAAAATGGCGTATAAATTTTGAATCATTTTGCTGATTAATAGGCGCCGCTGTCAATATTTTTTTATCAACCTGTACATTAAATATACATACATACGTTTCCAATATGGCTTTCGTTGCCAGTGCATATATTATGTATATGTATGCATGTATATACATATATGAGGGCAAATGTGGATTTTTACTCTGCTAATGATGAGAAAAAAAACTCTTCTAATCATTAGTCGACAAGTGTCCCTTTTAAAGTGGCCATATATAATATAATTCCGGGCTAAATATATTCGTCGTCATATTGTACTAAATAATAGTTATTGAAATTTCAAATACTACATGTGTTACATTTTTGAGAAACTTTAAATTTCTTTAGAGTTGTAAAGTAACTCTCTGAATATCTCCGCATTTTATTGTAAAAGCGTTAAATGATAATACAATTTACTTTCCAAATAATCAATAAATTGTTCTGCTTTGATTAAAATTCATATATGTTTATATGTTCTATATATATGAATATGTATCAACCTATATACATACATATATGTGTATTTAGCTGAGCGTAACTAAATTGATAAACGTCAAAGCTGTACAAAAATTGCATTTCCATATTCACTCCAGGTGTAAGTTTTATATTTTTCCAGTCTAGCAGGGTAATTAATTTGTATATTTTATAAGTATATAGATTTATCTCTGTACTTATCTGTTATTTAAAAGAAATCTATTTTCCACAGAAATATTTCCAGAAAATTTTCAAAAATAAAATTTTACCTCAATTGTTAGTATAATCGATAGTATTAAAACATATAAAAAGTGGGGTGGTTTCTAGCCGATCTCAATAATATTTATGTCAGATCTAAATGAGTAATAGGTGTACAAAGTGCAAGAGGTATATGTATGTAAACGTTTTCCAAAATTTTTTTTTTATACTGTGTTTTTTTTTTGTGGTTTATTACTTTTACCAAATTCCAGTCATTTGCTTCATTTACCAAAGATATTTCAGTATTTTTTTGTTTTTTAATGACGGTAGGCAGTGTTATTTGCCAGTTTTGGCTAGTGACCATCTTCTGCGGTGGTTCCGCCTACGCCCATATCGGATACCTCAAAAGTATAGTGCGAGTGGTAAGGAATACAGATACCAAATTCCAAGAGTGACGCCTAGTATCTACCTGGACTGACATATGCTAGCACACGTAATTGATTGACGTATTGATACACTCTTGGAATTTGGTATCTGTATTCCTTACCACTCGCACTATACTTTTGAGGTATCCGCACAGAAAAAAGTCCATAGGGGGAGACATGGGTGGCCAAGATGAAAAGGCTTATCAGTTTATAAGGGAAGAAATCACGCAGTATCCCCATGGTCTCTCTGGCCGTGTTCGTTAAATAAAATTAAAGGTATAGCGATTTTCAGCACTTGTGTTTTTTTACGGTTACCACTCGGCAAGCAATGACAAACCTCCGAGTGTATTTCTACCATACAAAGAGACCATCTGCCATTTGGCGGTGTTCCCTCCATTTGTGGAATAATATCAAGACGCACACTACAAATTGGAGGAGGAGCTCGGCCAAACATTTCTGGTGGGTTGAGAAAATTTTCAATTTCTATTGAGTAATTGACTGGCACACAGCGAACAAACACCTTTTTTATAAAAAAAGTGTTACTTTTGCTTTATGAGAGATTTGGCTATATCAGAAATAATGATGTAATTGCTACAATTTATGATTTTTGCATATTACCACTCCCCCTTTTTATAGACTCCTTCAAAGTATAATATGTTAAAATTAACCTTCCTGGATATATATATACATATATATAATTGGGTGTTTGTTCAAGCTCCTCCTCTTATATGTGGCATGCGTCTTGATGTTGTTCCACAAATGAAGGGACCTACAGTTTTAAGCCGACTCCGAACAGCAGATATTTTTTTTATGAAGAAATTTTTCAATGCAGAAATACACTCGGAGGTTTGCCATTGACTGCCGAGGGGCGACCGCTATTAGAAAAAAAAATTTCATTTTGGTGTTTCACCGAGATTCGCCTACAGTAGTTAAGCCTAAAAATGTAAAAAAAACCCTTGCACTCTGTGCGAAATTAATTCATTACATACGTATTTCGTATGCAATAAGAATAATTACCCACCTATAGGCCCATTTCGAAATTACAAACAGTCTCAATATTATTTGAATATAGCTATTTTGCCGTTAATCTATTAATCACTGTTAAGCAGCATGATTTCATAAATCTCGAAGTAGTTTCGGATTACTGTACGAGGGCGGTTCAATAAGTACCCGTGTTTGATGACAGAGGGCGTTGCTTAGGGAAGTTGGTGTTAGCATCGTCATATGTCATCTATCAAAAGACGGCAAAACAAATTTCAAACTGATTGCTAGGTTAGTTTGGATTTGGCAGCTATTCGAGTAAGACGTGTTTCGTGATTGATTTCGGTAATTCACATTTTGTTTTTTGTTCGGAAAAAATGCGAGGAGATAAAAGCAAAGTTTGATGCTGTCTATGAGATCGCTTCGCCATCTATGACCACAGTTAGATATTGGTTTAACGAATTTAAACGTGGCCGAACATCCGTTTTTAAGGAGGAGCGACCAGGAAGCTCGGAAGTCGTAGTTACCGAAAAATTATTCAAAAATTTCACGACATGATTCTCACTGATCGACGAAGAAAAATACGCGCAGTAATAGAGACCATAGGTGTGCCGACCGGAACGACAATTAGTGTTTTACATGATAACTTGGCGATGAAAAAATTGTTGGCAAGAAGGCTACCGCGGTTGCTCACGGTGGACAACAAGCGGATGCGACTGTTAATTTAGAGGCAGTGTTTGGAGCGATTTAAGAGAGATCTGGAGGAATTTTTGCGTCGAGTTGTCACCTTTGATGAAACCTGGATTCATCATTACCTACCAGAAACTAAGGACAATCAAAACAAATGATTTCTCCAAGTGAACTTGCTCCAAAGAATTCGAAGACAGTCTGATCGGCCGGAAAGGACATGGCGACGATTTTTTGGGATGCAAACGGCGTCATCCTCATGGATTTTTGAGAATAAAAAAGAACGATATCTGAACAATACTACAGTGAATAATTGGACCCCTTTCGAACAAAATTGAAGAAGGCCGCAATTAACGAAAAAGAAAGGTGAAACATGACGATAACTCACCAGCACATTCATCCGGAGTTTTCGCCGTCAAACTGCATGAACTGGTTTTTCCAAATTAAGTAGTACGGGTTTGCATTTTATTTCTTTAACTTGGATAAAATCTTAACTCTTAGTTGTCAATACGTAGTTGTCAGTATGTGTTCCCATCCCTTCATTGCGTCCTCTGCGCCCTAGGGAAGTATTCTGGGTCCCTAGTTTTGTAATATAAGGTTGGCCAACAAGTCTTGCGGTATTTCCGCAAGCTTGTCTTTGCAAGCGCGTAGTTCTAGTTGTATTCGTCGCATCGGTTCACGCTAGAGCTTTTTGGAAAGCTCTTTTCACGTGCTAACACGTGTTTGATTAATTGTTGTTTGCTTTTAGTCGTTCGTGAGTTATAGCGTCGCAAACATGGAGCAAAATAAAGAGAAAATACGGCATATTTTACAGTACTACTACGATAAAGGCAAAAATGCATCTCATGCTGCCAATAAAATTTGTGCAGTTTATGGACCCGATACAGTTTCCATTTCCACCGCACAACGATGGTTTCAACGTTTTCGTTCTGGTGCAGAGGTGATCGAAGGCCTGTTGTCGAAAATTGCGATAAAATCGCTGAATTGATCGAAAGAGACCGACATAGTAGCATCGGCCAAGAGCTGGGCATGAGTCAACAAACCGTTATAAACCATTTGAAGAAGCTTGGATTCAAAAAGAAGCTCGGTGTATGGGTGCCACACGACTTGACGCAAAAAAACATTTTTGCCCGTATGGATGCATGCGAATCGCTTCTGAATCGCAACAAAATCGACCCGTTTTTGAAGCGGATGGTGACTGGCGATGAAAAGTGGGTCACTTACGACAACGTGAAGCGCAAACGGTCGTGGTCGAAAAGCGGTGAAGCTGCCCAGACAGTGGCCAAGCCTGGATTGACGGCCAGGAAGGTTCTTCTGTGTGCTTGGTGGGATTGGCAGGGAATCATCCACTATGAGCTGCTCCCCTTTGGCCAAACGCTCAATTCGGACCTGTACTGCCAACAACTGGACCGCTTGAATGCAGCACTCATGCAGAAGAGGCCATCCTTGATCAACAGAGGCCGAATTGTCTTCCATCAGGACAACGCCAGGCCACACACATCTTTGGTGACGCGCCAGAAGCTCCGGGAGCTCGGATGGGAGGTTCTTTTGCATCCACCGTATAGTCCGGATCTCGCACCAAGTGATTACCACCTATTTCTGTCCATGGCGAACGAGCGTGGTAGTCGGAAGTTGTCCAGAAGAGAGTCCTGTGAAAATTGGCTCTCCGAATTTTTTGACAATAGGGAAGCGAACTTTTATAAGAGGGGCATTATGAAGTTGGCATCTCGTTGGGAACTCGTCATCGAACAAAACGGCGCATATTTGACTTAAATCGCATTATTATAACCAATTTTATGAACAATTGAAAATTCAATAAAAATACCGGAAGTCTGTTTTGACAACCTTATATTTATCAATCCAGTAATACAAGTATTTATCATATCCAGTTGTTTTAAACACGCTTAATTTCTTTTGTAGGCCGCCGTAGCTGAAAGGGTTGGTGCGTGACTACCATTCGGAATTCACAGAGAGAACGTAGGTTCGAATCGCTGTTAAACACCAAAAAAAAAAATTAAGAAAAACATTTTTCTAATAGCGGTCGCCCCTCGGCAGGCAATGGCTAACCTCCGAGTGTATTTCTGCCATAAAAAGCTCCTCTTAAAAATATCTACCGTTCGGAGTCGGCTTAAAACTGTGGGTCCCTCCATTTTCTAGAACAATATCAAGACGCACACCAGAAATAGGAGGAGGAGCTCGGCCAAACATCCCAAAAAGGGTGTACGCGCCAATTATAAAGGGTTTTTCAATAAGGGCAGGTAGATGTTGAAATGGAATAAAACAAGCTGTGTGTGAGTTATTGACAAAATTATTTTTTTATTTGAAAGGCGCATATATGCCATTAAGTGTGGAATATGACATCATTCAAATGCCCGCCTCGGCTTCTTACAGTGGAACGGATCCGAGTGGTCCAATTTTCAATGACTCTTCCGCATAGATCCGGCTGAATTTGAGCGATGGCCTGTGTTATGTTCACCTTTAGAGCATCGGTCGATTGTGGTTTATTTGCATAGACCTGAGACTTCAAGAAACCCCACAGGAAAAAGTCTAGGGGGGTCAAATCGCATGACCTTGGTGGCCAATTCACATCACCCCTGCGAGAGATAATTTTACCCTCAAATCGTGCATGCAGAATGTCAATCGTGGCGTTTGCTGTGCACATGTCGTCTAGGTTGCACATGTCATCTAGGTCCATATGGTTCAATATGGGCGATAAGAAATTGGTGATCATTGTTGTGTAGCGCTCGCTGTTGACGGTGACCGCCTCATCAACGTCGTTTTCAAAAAAGTACGGACCAATGACGCCACCGGCCCAAAATCCACACCAAACGGTAACTTTTTGAGGATGCATTATCACCTGGTGAACCTCGTGTGAATTGATGTCGTCCCATATACGGCAATTTTGTTTGTTAACACAGCCATTCATCCAAAAATGCGCCTCGTCACTAAAGATGTTTTTTCGCCCAAACTAGGGTTCTCTTCCAAACGATTCGAAGCCCAGTCAGCGAACAAACGGCGTTGTCTATGGTCATCAACTTTGAGCTCCTGGGTCAGTTGGATCTTGTACGGGTGTAGGCCCAAGTCCCGACGCAAAATTCGCCAAGTTGAAGTCTGCGAAAGGCCAAGTTCTTGTGCACGGCGAGGAATAGACTGCCTCGGGTTCTGCTGTACACTTTCACGGACCGCGGCAATGTTCTCGGCTGATCTTGCGTTCCTTGAACGTACGGGTGTTGGCTGATTGTTTACTGACCCGGTCGTCTCAAATTTGGCCACCAAACGTTGAAGAGTCGACTTTGAAGGGCCAACACGTCTACCGAAAAATGGGCGCAATGCGCGCAACGTTTGCGTTAATGCACACTCAT
This sequence comes from Anastrepha obliqua, assembly GCF_027943255.1. Taxonomy (NCBI): domain Eukaryota; kingdom Metazoa; phylum Arthropoda; class Insecta; order Diptera; family Tephritidae; genus Anastrepha; species Anastrepha obliqua. The sequence goes on from NC_072892.1 coordinate 76,221,903, forward strand.
TTTGATAATAAAGTTTTATCATTTGAACGTGCTGTTCAATCGTGTAACTTGTCATGATGATTTGGCATAAACAACTGAATAATAAACAAAAGATTTGGCAGATGTCACCAAAACAAAATGGCTACCACAGGGCGCCAAAATTTTATTTTTTGAGGTATGATTTGCGTTTTAATGACTATATTCCATCGTACAGTGCGAGATGCATGCTCATTAAACTGATATCGTTATACAAAGAACGGGTTTACTCTTGCTTAATTCTGTTTTCGATATAATACCTGCCATAAGGCTCTGCTAACATTGCATGTCGTCTGATCTCTCCATCTACTGTACAATCCGGGATTGGGGAGACTGTATTCTTGGTTGCACCCAATGGTGCGATCATCGATACTACAAGAATGTTATTCATAGCAATTCGACTGCTTTTTTGTTTCCTTCCTTTCCTGGACCTTAAGTTTACTTCTCCTGCGTTTGTCACCCAAATCCCACATCGGATAGATGTAACCAGGCAACGAGTGCTGTCACCTTAAGACCTGCTCATACCTTAAGTTCCCACGGTTTGTGGTCACATGTTATTCACGCTATCTGGCACCTTTAGCCGCCACAGCTTGAACAATTGCTAATGCTGGTCCGATCAATAGTAAAACTTTGCGACCTATGTTATCTCTGGCATCAGACCGTTTACTCATTGTCGTTTCGATTAAGCGGCTACACGACTTTGTTTCCACGAATAACCGATCCTACTTTAACCTCAACAAAATTAATTGGGCCAGCTTCCCGTAATTCTCCGCGAACAGCTTCGTCGCTCTTTCTATCCCCACCGATTCGGCAACTGGTTACCTAATATAAGCGGATCAAATGGGCGGAGCACCTGAAGACCTACAACTCCATCACAGGTGTGAGTAAGCCCTGATCCACCATAAAGAACGACAAGGTGGCAATTACCTTTGGTGGTTGAACTTGGGTAGACCCAAAGAGATGCGCAAGTTTATTTAGCCAGCAATTCAGGTCCAAGCGACGTGCCACCAGATAGTTGCATAAACTGCCAAGCAACTGTCCGCCGCTTACTTTCTTCAGCGATGTGGTTCAGGTAGCCATCAATGAAGCAAAAACTTTAAAAGCCATTGGTCCGGATAAACTTAACATGCTGATGCTGAAAAACCTAGGTCCATTGGGAGTACAAAGTCTTATAAGGGTATTCAATCTGTCTCTGACCACTTTCATAAATCTTGACAATCGTCCGCTAACTATCCTTTCCTCAATAGTGAAGACACTTGAAGCCCTCCTACTCCTTCTTCTACTCTACATGAAACACTGACTCCAGTTACATATCAGGATGGATTCCTTAAAGTAAACAGTACCACTACAGCACTCACCGCCATAAACATCCAGATTAACCACGGGTTTAACCGAAACCTCCTCTGCAAGAGGACTGTCCTAGTAGCGCTGCACCTGTCGAAGGTTTTCGATACTCTTAGCCACGCCACGCCACTAGATAATATTCAATAGTCGGCCCTTCCCCTCCCGAGATTGAAGAGGGGTCCTTGAAATTTTGGTCGTCACCTTGGACAGTTTGACCTCCTATTCAGCGCATACGACCGGAATTGACACTTAGGTCAGAAAACGCAACAAGGTCCTCAAATCGCTAGCCGGTAGCACTTGGGGCAAAGGCAAAGAAATAATTCTGGCGACATTTGAAGCAATCGGCCAGACGGTACTGAATGATGCTGCATCCGTCTGGCGCCTGGCTCTAGCGACAAAGACCTAACAAAATACTGCTACCAGGAGAGCCACGGGATGCCTCCTGTTGTCCCCCCTGCAACACCTTCACAACGAGGCTCAAGGCCAAGGAGCACATCAAAATGCTCAGAAAGCAACTTCTGCTAGGGTGTTACCGTAGGAAACAGCCCTATAGACGTTTGTTGTAGCCTGAGCCACCTCACAAGCGAGTCAGGAGACATATCTTCACCTACACCGACGAGATTCAAGACAAAACACAACTGAAATTACTGGACCGGACAATATATAGACAGACGTTAAACGACACTCATCTCACCACCTTCCTAAACTCCCGACCCCCGAATGCCGTTATCGGGGACCAAATACTACCTATTTCAGACGAAGATCTTCTGCTGCTTCGAGAGGCCCGCGTAACTTTGGCCCAATTAGGATCTGGATATTGTAGTAAGTTAAACTCCTACTTATCCAGAACCGATTTCGAAATACTCAATATATGTACATATGTCGGCATGTAGAGGCACACGGCACAATATTAAGAACCTATTCACATGCTCTCTCAAACTTACTCATGCCCTCTCAAACCCACTCATCTGAACGTACTGAAACTCTTCTACAATTCATTTATTTTATACTAAATACAACTTGAAGGCAAAACACAACTGAAATTACTGGACCGGACAATATATAGACAGACGTTAAACGACATTCATCTCACCACCTTCCTAAACTCCCGACCCCCGAATGCCGTCATCGGGGGCCAAATACTACCTATTTCAGACGAAGATCTCCTGCTGCTTCGAGAGGCCCCCGTAACTTTGGCCCAATTAGGATCTGGATATTGTAGTAGGTTAAACTCCTACTTATCCCGCACCGATTTCGACATACTCAATATATAATATGTAAAGGGTTTTCCAATAACAGGTGTTATTATGCTCTATCGAGAGATTATTAACGATTTTTTATGGCCGGAATTGGATGGTATTGATCTGGACAACGTTTATTTTCAACAAGACGGTGCTACATGCCACACAAGCAACGAAACCATTTATCTTTTACGGGAAAAGTTTCCGGACCGTGTTATCTCTCGAAGAGGTGATCACAATTGGCCACCGAGATCTTGTGATTTAACACCTTGTGACTTTTTTCTTTGGGGCCCCGTGAAAGAGGAGGTCTACGCCAACAGCCCAGGGTCGATTCAAGACCTCAAAGATGGAATTCGTGTGGCTATCGAGGACATAGGGCAGCCACTTTGCAATTTGGTTATGGAAAATGTCATGAAAAGGATGTTGTCCTCTAAGCGTGGTCGTGATGGTCATTTGCCTGATGTTATTTTCCACTATTAACGGCAAACCTTCGTCCTTATAATAAAAGAAACATCCGATCATTTATATTAAAAAATAGTATTTTTCTTTGAATATCAAAATAACTCCTCTTATTGGAAAACCCTTTACATATGTCGGCATGTAGAGGCACACGGCACAATACTAAGAACCTATTCATATGCACTCTCAAACCCTCTCATCTCTTATAACGTACTAAAGCTCTTCTACCATTGATTTCTTTTATACTAAATACAACTTCGTATTAGTTTTAAACAAATTATAAAATAGTTTAAAAAATGTTTTTTAGTTTGTAATAAATGCAATATTTTCTAGATTATTAATAAATAAATAAATGTATGGAGTACACCTTAGAGAGATGTAGGTAGAGACGAAGGTAAGTCTCTAACGTCAATCTCTACAGTAATTTTTCATCTTAATATTCATAAAGATTCCGGGGTATTAAAAAGCCAAAACGCATTTGGTAAGGTATTATATATTTATTTTATAATATTAAATAGTTGCTTAAAATATACTTATGTTACAAAATACAGAATTGGAGGAATCTATTTTACTTCCAAAGTACCTACCTAAATATAACCGTAACAATAATAAATAAATAACAAACTTCAATTGTGCGCCTGCCACAATGTATATGTATGTGCATGGAACATAAAAGAATGAGCTTTCTTCTAAATTATGATCTTCCTTCACTTTTCTCTATTTACAAATAAAATATTAAATAATTTCATACAGCGGCCAAACGGAAGCTGGCTCTATAGGTGTGTTCGATAGAAAAAACTTTTATTTTGATGTCTAATGGGGAAAACAGGAATTTATCACTTAATTAAATGTGTTTAGTACATGTATGTATGTATTGCATAATTATTCCAATATTTCAGTTATAATTTCGTGTTGGTTTTATAACTTTTCACCGCTCAAATTTAGAATATTATAGTAGTTGTGATCAGGAAACCGCTCCAATTCAATGTAATCCATTTCAGTATGTAATAATTTGTCGAGCATTTGTACCAACTCTACGAAAGTAGGACGTTCATTAGCATCACTTGCCCAGCAATAGTACATTATGTTATAAAGTTCACGTCGGCAGTGTTCAGGTTTTTCGAGACGAAATCCATCACGCACCTTAAAATACAGAAATCAAAACAAATTGTAAATTTTACATTACTTTTAATATCTCAACAAAACAAAACTGTCCTACCATAACCTTAAAAATAGTTCACTAACAGAATCATTGAGTAATAATATACTACTAGGATCGCCCAGTCGACGTTATATAAATACGGAGAGCAAAATTTAGTCATACCTTTTTTTAGTATTTATAGTCATAGAAAAAAGTTGAAACATATATTAATGGATAGCTGATGCTGAAACATTTTACATGATATATGTGAATAGATGTAGTAAAATTAAATGTGAAAAATATCCCATTTTACCTGTATTAAGCGATCCTTTATTTGTGTATTTCAAATATTATAATTTTTTTTATTCATCATTCGTTGAATAATGTTAATGTTAGTTTTACTTGCAGTTCCCCAGATTTCTATGCCGTATGCCCAAATTGGCACAATCACAGTTTTGTATATGAGTACAAGGGTTTTATTCAGCAATGACAGTTTCGAGCGCCTGTCAAGTAGTCAGTATAGTTGTCAGAATCTGTTTTTTACCTCATTTCTTTTCAACGTAATATGTTCTTTCTAGAGAAGTTTGGAGTCAATAGTCATTCCAAGGTGTCATCTGCAAAAGTTGCTATCATGTCGAAACTTGCAGGCAAGGGAATATCAGCTGTGTACAGCACATATAGTACAGACCCTAGTACCTACACTGCCCTGAGGTACACCTCCAATCGGCTTCCATGAGTCGAATGTTGGAGTATTTGTCTCTATCTTTCACATAAAGGTATCTGTTTGCTAAATAGCTTTTCATTAACAAATAGTAGTCGCGTGCAAGATACTGTTTGAGTTTAAATATTAAACCCTTGGGCCACACGCTGTCGAAAGTTTTCGCTACATCAAGATACACAACAACGCATGTATGTACATATTTCTTTTATCAATTTTTGACAATATTTTATTTGTTACTCTATGTCCCTGTTCTATTGTTGAATGTTTTCAACGAAATCCGAATTGGTGTGAAGGAAATAAGTTTCGCGCCTGTAGTTTGGTTTCAAGGCGGTCAAGTATGAGCTTCTCAAAAAGTTTAGATAATAATGGTAATAAACTAATTGGTTTATATGAAGAAGCTTCAGAGGCGTCTTTATTAGGTTTGGGTATTGCGATGATTTCAGCAACCTTCCAAGGCAGAGGAAAATATTTTATTCGTAATGCTGAGTTAAATATATTTCTTAAGTAGAGAGTGGCTTTGTCAGGTAACTCCTTTAGAATCCTTCCTGTGATTCCGTCATATCCTGGGGATTTATTTGCGTCAATTTTTGTCTCAATTGCTATTCGTATTTCTTTCGAAGTTATTTTCTTGATTTGTATATTTATGTTATTGTGAGGTGAGCATGAAATTCAGAATTGTCAATGTCTTGGTTATTATGTTGATTTGTAAATGTGGTTGTAAATGATTTTTTAAAATGATCAGCGAGTATTTTTGCTTTTTCTTTTGGTGTTTTCGCCCAAGAATTTGTCCTTGTCCTTAGAGGGGGTTGGTGCATAACTCCGTTGTCGATTTTTTTGCAGGCCTTCCATAGTGTATAGTTTGTAGCTCTACTAGCTCCCAGTGATGCGATATACTTTTTACATTTTTCGTCCTTGTCCACTTTTTATATATCTTAAAATTCTTGTGTTGCTATATTCAGCTTTTTTTAATACCTGGTGAACGTGCAGATTGCCTGAGTTTATTTTGAATGTATATGAAATTTCTGAACCATTCCATACAACTGTCTTTGTATCGCTATATATTCTCTATGAACTTAACTAGTTTCGTTGCAAGTCCAATATGGTGCAGCTGTATTCTATCAAAGGAGGCCACTATTCTCGCTAATCCAGCTAATTGGAGAAGAAGACTGAAACGCAGAAAGCCCAAAGACTTAATGTACTAACCACACCTTAGCGTTAACTGTTGTATATACCTTATTTTCTAAATTCTAAACAAATTGCTCGTTAGTTAATAAAATTTTTCTTTGTAACTAGTCGCAATGTAAAAATAAAAAATAAAAATAAAAAAAAAAAAAAAAAATTCTATCAAACGCCGCTTTGAATTCGACAAAGTACGCGTAATTTCGAATTTTAAATGGACAATAGCGACTAAATTTAAGTCGACAATACAGACTGTGGAGTAATTCTTTTTGAAGCCGGCTTGATACTCGTTTAAAATACTGTTCCTTTCAGCCCAAGAGATTATTCTTTCGTGAATTATGTTCATCATAACTTTAGCACTGCAGTTCATAAATGAAATTTCTCTGTAGTTTACGCTGGTTCTAAAAGCCTCGTCTACTTTGCATTTTTCGTAAAGATTTGTGTAAGCACATGCCATAGCCGTAATGAAAGTATCGGGGGCGTTTTTTAAGAACTCGTAATCAATCCCTCGAGCTTTGTTTAATTTAACTTTGTTTAGTACACATCTAACTTCGTCTGGTGAAAAAACTGCCTCAAGCAGATCGTCAGCGTGGAAGTTATGTGCATAAAAAACTTCCTTGTCATTAGCAATAGGGCTCAGCAGATTTTCAAAATATTCCTTAAATTCATGCGTTATAATGGCGGAACTTATTTCCAAAGCTTCACCCTTTATCTCCTTAACAAATTTCCACCAGCTACCGCTATCTTTAATGTTGTTGATATTTTCTATAAGCCTGTTATACCATTCTTCTCTATTCCTTTTATATACTTCTTCGAAATATTTATTTGCTTTTAAGTATAACAATTTATTTGTTTCATTATAGCTTCCTCTAAGGGCACTTAAATTTTGAAATGACGCTAGAGGGCGCTTTTTTGTTTGAAAATGTACATACCTATATACATGTAAAAAGAAAAACAAATTTATAAAGAGGCGCTTTTTTAATTTTAAATACTAATTTTTACAAATACTGAAAATGATTCCAAATTCCCGATTTTTTAGTCCAAATTTTAGCCTGCGGCGTTTTTTTGTTTGAAAATGTACATATATACATACAGGGTGGGTCATAGAGCGTTTGCTTTTTGAACTACCTATTTTTTAGAGACTGGTAACACAAATGACATGTCAAATGTGTTCATAACTTACTTAAAGGTTTGACATTTACGAAATGAGACGCTATACGCTTGAACAAAATTGGGAAATATTGAAAACCTATTTCCAAAGTGGTGAGTCTTCTTCTTCTTTTCTGATGAAGCTCATTTTCACATCGGTGGCTACGTCAATAAGCAACATTGTCGGATTTAAGGCTCAGAAAATCCACACGTTACTGTAGAAAAGCAAATGCATCCACAACGAGTCACTGTTTGGTGCGGTTTTTTGTCTGGCGGCATCATCGGGCCATTTTTTTTTTCGAAAATGAGCGAGGAGCCGCAGTGACAGTAAATGGCGAGCGTTACCGTGACATGCTCAACGAGTTGTTGTTTCCAAAAATTGAAGAGGATGACATGGACGACATTTGATTTCAACAGGATGGTGCAACTTGTCACACTGCCAAAGTTACACTCGAACTTTTGGCTACCGTTTTTGAAAACCGAATAATCAGCCGAAATTCCAATATCAATAGGCCGCCTCGGAGCTGTGATTTAAGCCCGTCGGACTATTTTTTGTGGAGAGCCGTTAAGGACAAATGCTACGCGAACCAGCCAGAGACGATTGATGCTTTGATTTTGATGAAATTGGAGCCCAAACAATCGAAAATGTGCTTAAAAATTGGGTTGATCGAATGGCCTACTGTAAAGCCAGTCGTGGCAGTCATTTGAACGATATTATTTTCCATTCATAAATGACAATGTTCAATCTTCAAAATAAAAGAAAAAATTTAGATTAATTTTTTTTTATAGCCGATTCAAAAAGCAAATTTGACATGGCCCACCCTATATTAAAAAAAAAGCAAAAAAAGTGCATGTACACATAACAGAAGGGAAACTTTCAAGGCAGACAAAGAAAGAGGGAGAGACCCAAGAGAGAGTGAGGGAGAGAGAGAGAGAAAGAATATATCCATTCTCGCTCGTCCATCGACGCCTAAGAAGTTTCACTTCAAAAAGTTTTATTAAATAATATATTTATACAATTTTATACATTTTTTCCAGGGGACTTATAAATTTTACGATAAAGCAACATTTTCATAAATAGTATGAATTACAAAGCCTAAGTTGCTTGCTGGGTTAAGAATTGCTTTATACATTTCTCTTCAACGATATTTCAGTACAAGATACAAATACGGTCGTAAAAACCTAATTTTTAAGCTTTTTGTGGGGTTATATGGGGACCCTAAGAGTTTGGGACTTTCAACGTTACAATGGTGTGACCTTACTCTTTCTATTGGGCGTGCTGGACGATGTACCGAGGCCGCCACCTCCCCCTCCGCCCAAATCCAAATATATCGTGATAGAAATGGAAATTTTAGCCGAGTATTTTTGTAATATTTGCTCAACCTTCAGCAAAACACAAATAAAAGCACAAATGTAAGGAATGGATGACGTTGCAGCTATCAGCTTTTCGTTCATTTCTTTTTTTACGTCGTAAACTTATCTCTTTCAACCATGTCGTCAGTACGTTTTGCCCTTCTCTTCAATTAGTGATTGTGACTTCCTGTTATTACTTACTCTAAAAACATTATTAATTGCGCAATTCATTATCATTTGACCGCACCTACCTTACGCATTACATCCGCTGCGGAGATACCAGGATACGGCGTTGACCCCAACGTGACAATTTCCCACATCAAAACACCAAAGCTCCATATATCTGATTTTATGGAAAAAATGTTGTCATAAAGAGACTCAACAGCCATCCATCTGCATATTCAAAGAAAATAGAATAAATATTTGAACAGTGATAGGTTCATATATAATTACCCTAATAATTTTTATTAAACAAAAAAATTCGAACATTGTCAGAAAATGATCAAATTTATCAACTGGTACTTTGTAGCTCGTTAGTGTGGCAGTTCGTAATTTAACATTAATAATAACAGATATTTAGCTATATGCAACTTTTATTTTATACCTGTAGACTAACAACATGCATATAAATAAAAATGGTATTAATATAATCGTATTAACTTACGAGTTATGTATAAGCTATACGTTTCATATTATCGAATGGACACGTAAAAGTTAGTTTAAATCTCTTAATCTGTTAGCTGATTTATTAATACAAGCGTTGAAGAAATTATGGTGGTAAGTTTCACTACTTTCCTTATGCTTACACAGTTTCTGAAACTCAAAATACGAGGAATATGAAATTTTAGGAGAATTAGTTATAATTTCAGTCAAAATGTTAGAAATGTTTGTTTAAGCTATACTTTTACAAAAGCAGATTCCTACCAAAAGTTACGCCAATAGACGTTATACCCAACGTATACGTAACTGAAACTGTTAATTTTAAAATGTCATAACTTTTTTTTAAAAAATCGTACAATAATTTTAAAAAATGGGTTTTAAAGCTAAAGAGTTGTACTATGCGACCTTTTCGTCGAAAATTGAAAAAAAAAATTTCTATCCCAAAAAAAATTATCAAAAATGGCTAAAATGGCCATTTTTTGACCTTTTAGGCTTCATTTACCAAAAATCCTGACGTGATGGAGCATTTTGAAGGTCAGATTCGTTTTCAGCGCATAAAAAACTACAAGAAACAAGTACAGCCATTCTAGAAACTCACCCTCGCAGGACTGTGTTATTTATTATTTAACCAGTTTGCATTTTTCATTCATATATTTAAGAAACTGTTGTCGAACGCTCTCTGCTTTACATGTAAGCGCGTGCTAGAATACATCCGAACCAGACGATGCTAAAGTATTAAATGTCAAAATGTTGCCGAAAACAATTTTGCCCGTGTGGCCGCGAATGAGACATGAAAAGAGAATTTCCAGTGTCTCCCTTCCAGATGTCTCCGTGTGTAAATCCGGTGTATGTGAAAATGTTTTTTGCTGGAATGCTGATGCAACTGTCCTCTATAGTGTCGCAGAGTTTGAGTATGATCTCTCAATTAGCTTGTTTTTGTCATTTAATTACAATATATTAGTCAATTGCAGGTGTGCTCTGCAATTTTCACTATGGATAAAAATATCGAACAAAGAATTTGCCTTAAATTTTGTGTTTGAACGGGATTTCGTATGCCGAATCGTTGAAAACGTTGCAGAAAGCCTATGGCTAGTGTGCTTTATCAAAAACACGGGTCTACAAGTGGTATAAGGCTTTTGCAGAGGGTCGAGAGGTCGTGGAAGATTTGCCCCGATCTGGTCTTTAACGTCTTCAACGGATGAAAACATCGACAAAGTCAAGGAAATGGTGCTGGAAAACCATCATTTAAGTTTGAGGGAGATAGCTCGTGACTTAAGCGTGATTGCTCGACTCGTTACAAGGGAGTTGAATTTCTTTGAAAAAATTCATCGGAAGAATGTGGCTGAAGACATGTTGACCAAGTGAATTCGGAGCCAACGTTTATCCAGCGCGTCATAACAGGTGATGAGACGTTGGTATATAAGTTTGATATGCGAACCAGTCAACAGGCGGCTGAATGGCGCTATCTACATGAGCCGAAAACCAAAATCCACTTCAAAGTCGGTCAAAAGTGAAAATCATGCTACTCGTTTTCTTTAATTATCATGGTGTTGTGCTCTCGGAATCTCGGAATTCGTTCCATATGGTTGGACGGTAAATAAAGAATATTATTTGGAAGTTATGCGACGTTTGAGAGAGATTGTGCCTAAGAAACGGCCCAATTTATGAAAAGAAAAATCATGGATCTTGCACCATGATAACGCACGGTCTCACTGTTTTGCACTTTTTTGACCAACAACTCGACAAATATCATCGAACAACCATCGTATTCACCTGACTATTTCCTTTTCCCAAATCTTGAATTGCCACTCCGCAGAAGCCGCTTTTCGTCGATAGAGGCCATTGTGGAGAATTCGCTGAAGAAGATCTCTTAAATCTCAATTATTTTGCGTTTAATTAATTCCTGGTACTTTTTTGACAGAATATATACATACATAATTCAATAAAGGCGAAGAGATTTTTCATCCCACCGTTTTCCAGCAGTTTCCGAAGATTCACCTGCAGAATGTGCGACTATTAAGAAAATTGCAAGTATGTTTGGCGTGCGTCATTACAGAATAATAAGGGTTAATCATTGCAGTACAAATATATTTTTCTATTTGTAAACAATCATCAACAAACCATTCCATCGTAATAAAAAACAAATTTTTGTACTGGTCACACTGTGTAGAGCGCAGATAATTTGTTGGTTAGTTAGAATCATTTAATAAGTTGCCGTACTACATTGGCTATCTTGACGGTATAGAAATAAAATTTACGGCAAAATCTGTGAGGACTCTAAGCATATTTCTGGCAAAAAAATATATACATTTTAACCGTTTGAGTACGAGAAAATTTTCTTATGCATTTGATATAAGTCCGGGATGAAATGCGTAGTATTTTTTTTTTTTTTTGGAAACTATGAAAATGGTTATAATTAACACTAATTGTTATGTAACAAGTATTTTTACTAAAAAAATGTATTTTTATTATTTTTTTTTTATTAATGAATTTTATTAAAGAATAAAAACTGCTACTGATATTACTAAAACTGCTCTCAATAATATGAGCGAATTTAGAATAACTGTGATTTGTCTACAAAACTCTGCTCTTGAGTTAGGCTTATCACCAGTCTACCAAATAGGTATAATATTTTCGACAAGTAAAGCCATGATATTTTATATATATCATCACTTTAGTTTTTCGAGTTCATGTGATGCACAATATTTTGTGTGAACGCAGCCTTAACGAATTGATAATGCTCTCAAAACAAATCGATTATTTAGTGCGAGTCACATCTCTAATTCACTCACAAATTCTAAATTTGCTATCTTGGGAAATAATAAAAGCAAAGTAATAAAGCAGCTGTCTGTCAAAAAATTAAAAATGCCCAAGTCAAACCGCTATTTGCATAAATTTTTGAGCTGATGGAGGCGTAGATTTGGGAATATTCAGTATAATGCGCACGCAATGTAAAAGAGGGTGTAAAGGGGGAGAGGGCTGTCTCCGAAAACAAAACTACATCCTGGGGAGGCTTATCGTTTTTAAGTAATTTATTGTTAAAATTGTGAAATTTAACGAAAGGTTACAGACCCCCAAAACAGAACAAATTTCGTACGCAGGTAGAATTTTACATAGACGTTCGACTAGAAGGGTGTTTGTGAATTTGTAGAATTTTTGCGTAGAACTTTTCCTCGTCATCAACACTGAACTGAAATATTTAATTTTTGTTCGTGTTTTAGTTTCATTTGGATGCATTCAGCATCACAATATTGTTGCCAATTCCAATGATTTGTTATTTTCGTTTAAAATTGGAGAGTGATGACATTGATTAATGCATTTGCATTTAATTTTCACTAAAATATTTTGAATGCAAGTACAAAATAAAATAAAAACACGCGTGTGACGGTATGTTTTATGAATTGAAGTGAAGTTTAGAAGAAAATATAATGCGCCAAACTATAGTGAATTATACAACTTTTACAATGCAATATCTTTCAAACTAGTATCAGTAAAGAGTAACATGGAAAGCATACAGCTTTATATAAATTCAAGAATACGGACAATGCAAGTAAAATTTTCCTTAGAAGTGAACTACAGAACCTGCTCGATAAAATAACTGATATTGATTTAAGAAATACCTAGATAAAAATTGCTATAAAAATGACGGAGTTGGAAATTAGTAATTTATAAGGTAAGATAAATACGTACATAATTGTGCTAATCACTTCAAACAATTGCAACCCTATTTTTCGAGCTCAAGATTATTTAACTAAATATTATATATCTATACTAATTTTATAAAGAGGAAAACTTTGTTTGTTTGTTTGTTTGGTTGTAATGAATAGGCTCAAAAACTACTTGACCGATTTTAAAAATTCTTTCACCATTCGAAAGCTACATCATCCACGAGTAGCATGGATTATATTTTATTTTGGAAATAGGGCTCGAGATATAGGTCAAAACGTGGACCCGGGTAACCTTCGGATGTGTATATACAATATGGGTATCAAATGGAAGCTGTTGGTGAATGCTTTAGTCCAGAGTATTTTTCATGCCGCTCCGTGACTAGGGTCTCGAGATAGAGACCAAAACGTGGACCCTAGAATGTGTTTGTACAATATGGATATCAAATTGAAGCTGTTGGTGAATGCTTTAGTACAGAGTATTTTTCATGCCGCTCCGTGACTGGGGTCTCGAGATATAGGTCAAAACGTGGACCCGGGTAACCTTTGGTTGTGTATGTACAATATGGGTATCAAAGGAAAGCTGTTGATAAGTGCTTTAATACGGGGTAATTTTCATACCTATTGATGACTAGGGTCTGGAAATATATGCCAAAACGTGGACCCGCCGTGTCTTTGCACCGAATGAAACCAAACTTACACACATTGTTAAGGAGGTATTGAAGATGGTTTCCGCATAGTTTGAATACCTATTGGTAGATAGGGTCTCGAGATATAGGTCAAAACGTGGACCCGGGTAACCTTCGGACGTGTATGTACAATATGGGTATCAAATGGAAGCTGTTGGTGAATGCTTTAGTTCAGAGTATTTTTCATGCCGCTCCGTGACTAGGGTCTCGAGATAGAGACCAAAACGTGGAGCCTAGAATGTGTTTGTACAATATGGGTATCAAATTGAAGCTGTTGGTGAATGCCTTAGTACAGAGTATTTTTCATGCCGCTACGTGACTGGGGTCTCGAGATATAGGTCAAAACGTGGACCCGGGTAACCTTTGGTTGTGTATGTACAATATGGGTATCAAAGGAAAGCTGTTGATAAGTGCTTTAATACGGGGTAATTTTCATACCTATTGATGACTAGGGTCTCGAAATATGTGCCAAAACGTGGACCCGCCGTGTCTTTGCACCGAATTAAACCAAACTTATGCACATTGTTAAGTAAGTATTGAAAATGGGTTTCGTAAAGTTTGGTTGTAATTCGGAGCAGTGGCAACGGGTACAGCGTTCTTTTGAGCCAGCCATAATGTCGCTTACTTTTTTAACGCTTGGGGCGGAACTGAACTGTCAAATTGACAGTGTGAGTTACAATGTGTCAATATTTCTTTCTGATTTGGATGCCATAAGGAAAAAACGTAAGTGCAACATGTAAAAATTGTTTGTGAATTTTTTTGGAGTGGATTTTGGAACAGTGAATAATTTCTTACGAAATTTGAGAATTTAATGTGAAATCCGAATGAAATTATGTGTTCGTGGAAAAAACAATTTTTTTCGTTTTTTTTTTTTTTGAAAAATATAAATAGATAATGGTTAAAAAAGCTCCAATGCTTAATAAAACATATAAATTGAAACGAAAAATTCATGGATGATCAGGAAAAAAGACGATTGTTTATTCATATGCGTTGATTTGAAATTTAAAAACAATCTTCTTTTTTCCTGATTTTCAATTTATATTTTATATTTACTCAAAAACAAATAGGAAAACAAATAATATTGTTTATGCCAAAGCGCTTGAATAAAGAATAAAGAAATAAATAATATGAAAATCATATATTTTCTGTTCTAAACCATATCTATTCTATTTTAGTGTGCCCAGCGAAGGGGGCCGGGTTTGCTAGTACTGTGATAAAGTAGAGAATCGTCACTTTTTTCATTTTTAAAAGATTCTCGTAAATATAGTGTCATAAGGAAACATTTAGGAAATGATATGTTAGGAGGAGTACAAACTCCTATAGACAACATGTAATTAGCAACTCGTTATTAATGTAATACATATACACAAATGGCTGCTCTTAGAAGTCTCTACTACATTTATTAATTTTTTATTTACCGTATCGGCAATTTCCCCTCGCTTGTTCGTTCATAAATTTTTGATGTAATGACGTCACGCGCAAATCCGAAATCCGCTACTTTACAGGTGTGATCATCAGTGATAAGAATGTTCCTTGCAGCCAAGTCCCTATGAATTATCTAAAAATATACAAAAATATCCAAAATCAAATGCAAGTGTGCACATAGACATACATATATATCGCACCCTAAATACAAAAGGGTCACAACTCAAAATTTTCCAAAACTGAGTTTTTTGCATAAATTAATTCAGAGTACACATTTCTAACTGCTGCAGATATTTCGTTCACATAACTATATTCTTTAACTGGAAAAATACAGTTATGTCTATTTTTATGTCAAGTGTGTTGCTTTTGCACGATCAACTAAAGAGAATTATTTTTAGTTGCGTTAATGGGCTCAAGAGCAGCTGATTACTTTTATTACACATAAAGAGTTTTATTTTGAGTTCTGCCTCTATAACTGTAAAAAGTGATAAATTTCGTATATTATTTTGCATTGTGCCTCTTTAGTTGTGAAAAGTGAGTTCAATTAGGTAAGGAAACTTATAAAATTAAAACATTTTATCAGTTAAAAAGGCACAACTTAAGATAATATCACTAGTTGATCGAAAAAATTTCAGTTAAAGAGTCATAAATCAAAATTTTGTTTTATTTTCGCAAACATAATATAAAATTGAAAAAAATATAGTAGAACCTTCTTCAATGTTGTATATTTTCATGATGGAACAATATTTTCTTTAAATATTACAATAATTTTTACATAAAACGATTTTCGTCTCTCCTGAAAATTTTAGTATTTTGAGTTGTGACCCTTTTGTATTTAGGGTGCGATATGTAGGTATATTCATTCGCAAATATCCATATATTTTTGATAATGCACTACCTGCGGCCATCGTTAAAACCGATATCTAGCTGGAAAAACCCCTTAACAATTAGAAATTTTCTCTTCGCTACTTTAACGGTGGAAGAGAGGGACTGTAATTTGGTTGCCTAAACGAATGAAGTGCAGATGATGATTTTGAGCATATACTTATGCACGATGGAAAGAATAATGAGATGGCGCCGATCGCGGTACCGTTACTTTGGTGTCAGCGAATTTGACAATGAGTTACATCGTTTTAGCACCAGTATGGCCAGATCACCATTTTCGTAACTTAATTAACCTTTTTAACACACTTTTATTAGGACGGGTTGTATGTATGTATGTATGTATGTATGTAACGGAATCTTTGAGCTTAATTTTCACTGGCTTCTAAACATCTGATCGACTTGAAATTTCGCACACCTATCAAGGACCGATGACAATGCAATAATCTGATAAAAGTTTTCCATTATCCTTATTAGGATTGCCAGGATTAATATTTTCTTTTTTTTACTGTGGGCAAAAAGTAAGGTGAATTTGGTTGTAAAATGAAAAATCGTCATTTATTCTTGTAAATCACTTTCATCCCCTTCAAAATAATGCCCTCTCGATGAAATACACTTACGCCAACGAGTTTTCCAATCCCCGAAACATGCCAAATAGTCCATTTCCGGTAGTGGTCTCTTGAGTTTTGGGAATAGCCAGAAGTCACACGGAGCCAAATCAGGCGAATACGGTGGTTGCGGAACGATATGCGTGGAATTTTTGGCGAAATAGTCACGAAGAACGAGAGCAGTGTGAGACATGTGAGATAAATTTTCCATTATCCTTATTAGGATTGCCAGGATTAATATTTTATTTTTTTAACACACTTTTATTAGCTCGGGTTGTATGTATTAATGACTGTAATGGAATCTTTGAGCTTAATTTTCACTGGCTTCTAAAAATCTGATCGACTCGGAACTCACAACATAGATGACTAAATGGGAAACTCTTTTTATCGTGAGAGCGCTGAAAAATGTGCATTTTTTATAACATTTGCCAATATTGCCATACCGGTAGAAACATGAATTGGGTATTTTTTTAAACAAAAATTGGGAATTTTTAGTTTCCACACCACCATTGAGGTTAGTATTTAGTGTGCGGTTGTGTAATAGTGTATTACTCGTAAACACCTACATATACTAAAAATAAAAAAATAGTTAAAAAAAAACTAAAAAACACGATTTTATTGCTAATCGAACTAAAAAGTAGAAAATAAAATATAGCTTAAAAAAAACTAAAAAACACGCTTTTATTGCTAATCGAACTAAAAAGTAGAAAATAAATTTTAATGACAAAGGGACCTATAATGAAGTAATAGCAAATCGAAGGATCAGTCATACTCAACTACCTCAGAACAGAATTATAACAAAAATTAAGATACAAATAGAGTAATTCAAATTAGAGTTAAAAGCGTGGGATGCATTTTGCTTCACTTTCATAACCCTCTGTACATAGGTAGTTGCCAATAGTATGATTGTAATATTTACTATATCAAGCATCCCACGCTTTTAACTCTAATTTGAATTACTCTATTTGTATCTTAATTTTTGTTATAATTCTGTTCTGAGGTAGTTGACTATGACTGATCCTTCGATTTGCTATTACTTCATTATAGGTCCCTTTGTCATTAAAATTTATTTTCTACTTTTTAGTTCGATTAGCAATAAAAGCGTGTTTTTTAGTTTTTTTAAGCTATATTTTATTTTTATGTTATTTAGCCTCGAAGCTTTAGTTCTTTTTCATTACATTTTTCTAGCCTGTTCTAATTAAAAGTAATGTTTATAATTTTGTAAAATATATAATACCTGTTTTAAAAATTTTTTCAATAATTCACTCAATTTTATTTAGCTTTTCTTTTTTAACGTCTAGTCGCATTGCCCGCGATTGCAGGTGTTGTTGGTGTTCTCCTGCTTTCAGCAGTCAAATCTCTCTCTCGTTACTGCAGTGTTACCTATTTAGCTTTGGATATAAAAACGCACTCAAATGCCCATTAAAAGGAAATAAAATACCAAATTTGTATTGAACTACTTGAAGAACTTTGTATACGTGACAAATTGTCTTTAAAATGTGCGTTTTTTTAATAAATTTGTTATGGATATGTACAATTTAATTTATCAGTTTTTTTTTTGTTAAGGGAACGACTTATTTGCTATATTTCAGGTTATGTAACAAGATTATGCACACTTTGTAAAAATGTCGTTATGGTTTTTTCAGTATTTTCTGGTATTTTGTTGCTTATTTTTACTATAAATACACCTCTTGATGCCCTATGCCCCACTAAGGATTGAGGATCAGACTAAACGATAACACCTCTATAGTTTTAAGTCGCATTCAGTAAATTCAAACGCTTTTTAAAATGTGTAAAAAGGTTTTCAATCTTAAGAAGAGTTGAGAAAAGAACATTTAATATTCTTGCATTATCTTAAACGGAGCAAAAAGTTAAATTTGCACTTTCAAAATATCAAACTTTATAAGAATCAACAAATTTGCATTAGCACTAAAATCTTCTCAGAGTGACTTTTTTTAACATTCTTTTGTTTAATAATACAGTTTTTTTTAACTTACAATTTCGGTAGCTTTAAATTAAAAACAAAAAGAATCAAGCACCAAACTGTGGGTATAAAAAAGCCCTAAATTTATTGTGAAGAGCAAATAGTCCGGGAGCCAGCGGTCATTTTGACCTTATCATTTCATGCCGACTGATTTGAATACTGAAGGCAGTCGCCATCCAATGGATGATGAAACCAACCGTCACCTAGTTCAGTAGCGGTCGGTACGTGCGTGGGATGCTGTGAAACGTATCGAAAAAAAATGTTTAACAACTCATTGAATACCGGCTGAAATTTTTTTTGTGTATTGTTGACATTTAGTAGAATAAAAAAAAAAAGTCAGCTGCGCCGTAGAAGGGGGAAAATACATCAGCTGAACAAGGCGAACTTGTAAAATAAATTAAAAAGTAAAACTACTTTATGCCGATTGAAATTTTTTTACATAATTTTGGACCCATATGAAAATATAATAATGATGGTCAGCTGAGTTTATAGCGGTGGGAAGACCGTCAGCCGAAGCATTGAAAATTCCGCTCGCCGCCGAGATGTATGAACGCAATGACATTCAACATCGGCTGACGGTCTTTCCACCGCTATAAACGCAGCTGACCCTCATTATTATATTTTCATATGTGTCCAAAATTATGTAAACAATTTTCAATCGGCATAAGGT
Source organism: Anastrepha obliqua (assembly GCF_027943255.1). Taxonomy (NCBI): domain Eukaryota; kingdom Metazoa; phylum Arthropoda; class Insecta; order Diptera; family Tephritidae; genus Anastrepha; species Anastrepha obliqua. The sequence goes on from NC_072892.1 coordinate 76,241,088, forward strand.
AGTTTTACTTTTCAATTTTTTTTACAACTTCACCTGTTCAGCTGACGTGTTTACAGTAGGTTCTGTTTTATGCGGTTTTGAAATAGTGCGGCTTTTTTTTTAAATTACAAAATGCATGTCGACCTATCGGGAATAGTACATATAAACAAGATTCTAAACCAGCTAAGCAAAAACTCATCACAGATTACATCAGAAATGCTAACCCTACAAGTATGGAACCGCCTGCATAACTATCCAGATCAGACGCGTACATTTCCTCAAGTGACGAAAGTGATTTTACGCCAAATCCTAAACGAACGCGCAACATGTGGGTATTGTCTGATTCTATTTCTGACTTAAATTTATTTTTCGATTCTGACGTTTCTTAAATAAAGATATAATTTTCAAAAATACAATATTTTGTTTATGCGATTTTATTTAATTATTTCAGATTCATGCGGTCTATGGAACGTATCTATAGTAATAATATGGGACTAGTGCCCTTTTTTATGCGATTTTATTACATTATTTCAGATTTATGCGGTTTTAGCACTTTTGAAACGTATCTATAGTTTTACTATAGAACTAGTAGCTTTTTTTATGCTGTTTCTTGCGGAACGTATCTACCGCATAAAAACAGAACCTACTGTATAGTCAAGAATTTAACGGTATAAAAACGCAGTCCAAAATCGACCCCTGGCTCCCGGACTAAAATGGTTGGCAACACTGCACAACTTGGCAAACGTGACGCTCTGATGGGCGCAATCTTGTTTCTATTATTCTTGATACTTATGCAGGTCTCCGTGCCAAATGGCAGCTGAGTTCTAAGATAGGATAAGTGATATTGGTTATAGGTTTAAAGGCAATCCTTAGAATATTCGAACTCATCGCAATTAAGGGAAATTATAGTATATTATCCCTTGTATAGATCCATAAGTAAAAACACCCTCAGCTGGTCGTCAAAAAATGCCTACAGCTGATATCACCTGATTCCTAAACGCTCTTTTATGTAACATGGTTGCATAAGAAATGATTAAATTTAATAGGAAAAGCCTAAAAATGTCACACAAATTTAAATATTTCTCAATAAGAAAGCTGAAAGCAAATAAAAAACTATTTGTTTATAAAATTTTGTTATTGTAAATTTTCAAAGTCAAATGCATTATTTAGACAAAGACATTTAAAAGAGAAATATTTCTACATTACTTAATATCAATTTGGATTAAACTACTTAAATAGTTTAAGTATTTAGCATATTTGTATTGTCGGTCTTGACTTTTTACTTTAAATCTTCTCTCATAATTGAATTTTATTGAGGTAAAATAATAAATTGAAGATATAAAAGAAGAATATATATTATAAACAAAATAAGAAGAGTAAAAACTCGTACTCAAATGTACTTATTGCTTGCAATGACATGCCAAGTTGGCTTTATTTTTTGGAACTGTTTGCTAATTCTTCCCATTCCCCTAAGAATAAATATATGTATGTATATATAGAAAATTTACTTTCTTACTAGAAATTATTATATACCACTGTTTTATAATAGGTTTCCACCAAAGCCAACTCCTTTGGGTGTGGAAGAATTGTCAACTGTTTCCTACGCGTGTTTGATAGAAATTGTGTTTAAACTGTAATTAGTCTGTTTATGTATATCTATGTATGTGTACATGTGTATATCTAAATTAAAGACGCCGGCAGCCAATCAAATTGTATCCATATTGTCAAGCTGCAATACATTGTTGCTTTGCTTCGATTAGAATCCAATAACAAAGAAAAAATTACGTATATGAAAAAATTGCCATGGTGAAGAGTTTTAGAGGTGTGCTCAATAGCAGACCGTAAACCGGCTCTCAGCAAATTCGACAGAATCAGCTGATGGACTGTCGGAACAGGGGATGAGTTTACAAAAAACCTGAGATTGTGTTCGTTATGTACGAAAAAATTAACACAATGTTAGTTCGTTGCCTTCTGAACAACGACTCATAGGAGAAGTTTGTGAATATGTGTAAAATTATCGTGAAAATTTCGTCTGGGGATAAGATTGTGTTAGTATACACACATCCACAGATGAGAGGATGGGAGGAATTCTAAAATATATTTGGCCTTCAGCTTGAAATTCAGGAATAAATATTCCTATATTACTACAAACGAAGTTTATCAATCACAACAAGTTATTTTGTATTGTTTGTGAACTTACCCCTCGTGATGTAAGGTAATCCATACCTTTAGCAACCTGGTACATAAATGACGTTAAATCGCCTGATGTCAAAGTGTTGGACTTTCCATGAGTATTACCGTAATGCCTTAAAAAATATCAAACAAAAAAGTTATTTTTTATTTATTTAAAGTAATTACATTAAGTTTGTTTTATTATCCATTTAATTATTATCTATCTGTTTAATAACATTTAACAATACTTATATTTAAAACTAAGATACTCATGCATGGAAAGCACCCAGTCACATGAGGTTTAGTGTTGATTTCCTTTTCGACCTGTTAAAGGAAATGGGATTGGTGGTAATTTCTATAATTGGTGGGTTTGGGTGCGATTGAAGTCTTATATTGTGTAATGAGGCATGCTTTTTGATTTCTTCAGCTATTGTGGGAACTTTGAAGTCTCAATTAATTTGTTTATATGTGATATAGTATGGTGCATTTGCGATCATTCTGAGAGTTTTCGATTGGAATCTTTGGAGTATTTCGAGGTTTAGGATAGCTGAGTGAAGTGGGAGCTTATTGACAAGGGATACATGGGAATTCCGATTTAACAGCCAATAAAGACTTCGAAGTTTGATTCCTAGTGCCTTGCGTTTAGTAAAAATATAGGTTTGCCATGTGAGCTTTCAGTCAAGATGCGTTCCGAGACGTTTTGTAACATTACTTTGGGGTATGATTGCGTTATTAAGTTTAAGGGGTGGGCAAGTATTTCGCTTGAGTGTAAAGGTAACTTGAACAGATTTTGTCTCATTTGATTTTATTTTTGAATCTTTGAGCCATTGAGTTATTTCAAACTCCTTTTTGAAGTTTAAGAGAATCCATTTTCGGTAGGAGTCAATTGCGAGTAAGGCGCTGTTATCTGCAAAAGTTCCGACAATAGTTTCCTCAGTAACTGGTAGATATAAAGCAAGTATAAGATGGGATCCATGATACTGCCTTGGGGGTGTTTTACAAAAAAGTACCGAGTAGAGTAGCCTTTATTTTACAAAGTAAAACGTCATGCCCGGCACGGGCGGACGCTTGAGATATGTCGAGAAATGCCGCTGTGCAATACTTCTTCTGTTCAAATACAAAACCAGTTAATATTGAGGCGTTGTATATATGCGTGAGAAAAGATATTCCTTGTTCTGGGAGTTGCTTGAGTACTTCTCCACTGATGAGATCATATCCGGAGACCTTTTTGGTTTTAAGCTTTTTTATCGCTTCTTTCACTTCATGGGGCTATTAGGTTTCGGGAACAAGAAAATGTCAGATCTGGGGAATACGATGGTTGTGGCATCATTAGTGTGTTATTTTTGGCCAAAAAGTCACGCACAAGCAACGATGTGTGAGCAGGGGCGTTATCGTAATGCAGGAGCCAATTTTTGTTCTTCCACAAATCAGGTAATATTCCCTATTGACCGTTTTACCCTGTGGTAAGAACTCATGATGCACAACCCCCCTGCAATCGAATAAAACAGTAAGCAAAACAATCACATTCGACCGAACTTGGCGCGCTTTTTTCGGTCTTGGTTCGTGCGGCATTTTCCATTGGGATGATTGAGCTTTAGTTTCCACGTCATAACCATAAACCCACAATTCGTCACCAGTTATGACCCTCTGGAGCAGATTTGGGTCGTCGCGGACAGAGTACAATATCTCATTAACAATGTTCATGCGATGCTGCTTTTGGTCGAAATTGAGTAGTTTTAGTACGAATTTTGCGGCGACCCATCTCATGGCCAAATCATTAAAAAAAATCGAATGGCACGAGCCAATAGTCTAGCCAATATGTCTAGGTCCTCAGTAACTTCTCTAACCGTGATTCGACGATTGGCCAATATCATTTTCTTCACTTCATCAATTTTTTCGTCTGTTGTTGAAGTGCTCGGGCGTCCGGAACGCTTTTCGTCATTGACATCTTCTCGACCTTGCTTTGGTCCAATGCATCCGCACACTTAATTTCGTTTTTCACACAAAATTTGATACAGGTTCTATGGTCCATCTTTTTGAATAGGTAAAAATCGAAGACGAGCCAAAACAAGTGCAAGCAAAGAAGCTGTCAACAATTAACTGAACATTCAAAATGGCGGAACTCGTCGGCATGAGTACCAGCATATCGCTACAAAGAATCGATTTTCGAATATGCGTAACCTGCAAAAATTCAATTCTCTTTCAAATGTTGACCGCAACTGCGCCGTAATGCGGCCATGCGTAAACACCAATTTTGAATGACTCGCTGGAGACTTCGATCGGTATCGAAGTTGGTTTATCCACAAAGTATTTAGACTTTACATACCCCCACAAATAAAGTTCAAAGGTGTGATATTACACGGTCTTCGTGTCCAATACCCTGGTCCGAGGCGAGAGATAAATTACTCCGAATTGTTCCACCGAAACCACGACGCAGTAAATCCAAAATAAAGTAGCGCTGTCTTGTTGAAACCAAATGTTGTTGAGATCACGGGTTTTAATTACCGGCATGAAAAAGTCGTTTATCATGGCGCGATAGCGATCGCCATTAACTGTTACATTGGCGCCAGCTTCGACTTTGAAGAAACATGATGTCAAAGATTCCTCCAGCCCATAGACCGCACTAACCGGTTGTTTTCAATGGATGTAATAGCTGTTTGTTGGTTTTTGAATGGCTTCAGGTTGCTCTTCAGCCTAAATACGACAATTTTGCTTATTGACGTAGCCATTAAGCCAAAAATGGGTCTCATCGCTGTACACCATACGTTGGCCTGAGCGCGATAGACACTTTTCACAGACCGTCGATTCTCCTGTTGAGTCGTAAGCCTTTCCATGTTGAAATTTCAATGAATATTGAAAAAAATTATGTATTTAGTTTGGCAGTTATCACGCGTAGTCTGCCAAAAAACCCTATTGGAAAAAGCACCCCCAATCTAACTACCCGTTACATAAGTATATGCCCAATGGGGCCAACAAAAAATTAATAAAAAGCTGATACAAAGCAACGCATGCCGGGTATTAGCTAGTTATTAAAATATATAATATAAAGGGAAAAAACCTTAGAGATGAAGTGTATTAAAATTAAGTACCTAGTATTAAAATTTAGTACCGCTTGAAGTTGTAGAATTATATTTTAAAATTGCTTACCTTTCTGCACGTGAGTTTCGAAGATAAGTTTGCAGTTTTCCTCGATTCACAAATTCAATAATGACAAATATTGGATCTTTGTCGGTGCAGCATCCGAGGAGTCGAACAACGTTGATGTGCGGCTCAAGTGACTTCATCACCTGCGAATAACAGACTCCAAATAAAATGTCCGTCAAATATAGCAATTGTAATGAAGTATAACTTAGTTTTCGGAATATTTGCGGTACGGAGTATTTATTATGAAGAAATCGCTTTTTTTTAAGCATTGCTAGGCAAGCCTTTCTCATATAAAGTATTATACAATATAATATGTATTTGTTTAAGCATATAGATGCCGTGTCGAGTTGCTTAACAATTGTCCCCATTTGTGTCTCTGTGTTCTTTTCAAAATGCTCATAGGTATCTCATACCTATACCCAATTGCAATTTGGCTACCCTGGACCAATGCAGATCAGATATTCACAATATAGCATTTTCAATTTGAATTAAGCGTCTTTCAAGTAAACTAAACATTTTTTTAATTTAAACATAAATTAAATGAAACCAATTCTACAGTTAACTGCATAAAATATAAAGTGAGCCCGAGCTACAAAATTTATTTTGAATTATGGATAATGTCTGAGTCTATAAATCCCAAATATAGTGGACAATAGTGGATGTATATTAAAACTCAATAAGAAATCATATTCTAAATTAGAATTCCATGGTAGACCATTATTAGCGATATAAGTTACATTGTTAATTTATAAAGGGTCTTTCAAAAGTGACGCCTGGATGTCAGTAGTGAATAATTCCTAGACGGTACCTTTTTGTATGTCATCTTTGACATTTGTCAAGTAGACAGATATACAATTTGACACTATGGAACACCGCGTTAAAATTATAGTAACATATTATGAAAATAGTCGAAACAAACTTGCCGCATACGGGGAGAAGAAAACTTTAGAGTAATTTCAGGAAAATCATTACATCCACTAAAATATACTGTTTGATGTGGTTTTGTAGATGGTGGAATAATTTGCCCGTTTCTATTGGAAGATGTAAATGAAAGAGCAGTTACTGTCAATGGACATCGCTATAGACAATTGAAGAGCTTGAAGGAATAGACATAGACAGTCTTTATTTTCAAGAGGATGGAGCCACAAGTCACACAACACGGGAAATCATTGAATCATTGCGATCTAAGTTTCCCGGTCGATTAATTGTGAAATAAACAGGCTGCCTAGATCATGCCTAACTTCACTAGGCGAATTTTTGTGGGTTTTTTTTTCAAGTAAAGTCTATGTGAATAAGTCAACAACGATTCCAGAGCTGAACACACAATATTCGGATCAAGATTGCTGAACTCAATGCGATAAAGCTTGTGGATGTGCTTATGGTGGACATTAAATCATGTCAACTTTGATGTGAACAGCCGTATTTTGATTAAAGTAGTGAAACCTGAAATAATCTAAATTTTTACATGTTTTATATCAAAACAGCATCTAACAACTATAGATTAGAAACACTCTATTTATGTGACAAGAAGACAGCCATTGACTTTCATTTGCTCACTAACTATTAAACAATTCACTAATATATATTATATGTATATAGTATATGCAAATATTTTAATTACTAATTTCCGCCTTTTTCGGGGAGGAATTTTGTAATCAATTATTCAGCTCCTGAAGCTTTCGCAAAAAACGCCAGTTTCGTAATTTCTGTTTGACTCTGAAAACTACTACAATTTATAAACATGGTTTTGGATCTCTCAGCACAGATTTTGGGCGAGGATGATGACCGAATAGTGGCTGAACTAAGTCTGCGTTAACCGCTTCAAGTTACTGAGGAAATCTATATTTATCTAGGTCTGTTATATCAGCAGGCGTAGCAAAGGTGTGAGAGCTAAATCTTAACCCAGCGAGAACTCAAATTCACTATTTAGTCAATCACGAGTTAGAGGGCAATATCAACAATAAATACAAGGTAGAGCATTTTTCCAGAGACGAAGAACTCAAAGTTAACAAAATCATTCATCTGAGAAGAAATTCAAATTATCGAGGGGAGTAAATTAAATAAAAATATGTACAAGTTATCTGAGCATAAAATATATTTAGCCTCTAATAATTTTCTACATTTGGCCAATTTTTGGACCAAGACAGCACCGCAATACCCCTAGCTGGAGAAACTAATTGTTCTTACTCATTTATGTTTAACGCGACCCGCATAAATATATACAAACCTCGAGCTCACTTATCAGATCTTTTTTTTCAGTTTCGGTCGCATTTTCTTTTAAGGTTTTTACAGCTACAGTTGTTACGCCTTCGGCACCTGCAAATGTATGATGCAAGTAAATACACAATATGTACATAAATTTATGTATTTCCATTAATAAATTAAAAACAATTGATATTCACTTTGTTTCATTTTGACAAACATTTTCTTTTTGCTCTTTTCTTCACAATCTATAGGTTCGCCTTGCTTTATTTCTTAGAAACCCAGCTCATAGACCGATTTATATCGGACCATAGAGACAATTTTTAGAAATATCTTTGCTCAACTTCGCAACTTAACGGGTATTTTTTGTTTGTGGAAAAAGAGCTGGATTTCGAATTCATAACGAACGTGAAGTATGGAACATTGAATAACAAAGGTTCCGATTTGCTGAAGAATAACCAGGCTCTCGAACCAAAGACCAACTCTTGTTTCCATATTTATTATTGAAGCTGGTACTTAAAAACGAGACTTGTTTTCAAATAATTTTCGAGTTGTACGCGGGAGTGTATGAGCTGTTAATAATATGTTTACTGAAAACCTCTGAATAATACGAGGTTGTAGATTCATTTAAGTCAACCTAAACACGAGCATTGGAAAATGATTCCATACTAAGTTGAGAATTAAAATTTTGCAAAACATTATTTAAGCTATGCATTAAATATGGATATCAAACTAATATTTGGAACGAATAAGTCATTTTTTTTTTTGTTTTTTGGAAATACATGCAAATACGTGCATGAATTTAATTTTTTATTAAACCAAGTAAAAAGAAAACACTGCAAAATTTAAATGATTTTACTGATCGCGCTACGAAACAAAATCATAATGTTAATAAAGAAAATCTTAAACGACTACGTAATAACATAGAGTATATATCAGGTCAGTCCATAAGTTCGTGCGTATTTTACCCGTAATTTCACTTTTGTACGATTTTTGCATACAAAAAATTATTCGCGGAATATAGCAGAACTATTTATATTTTCTTTGATATATTGTGCATTCAACAAGTGATTTTAATCGCGGATAGAAGCACGTGTTGTTAAAAAATAAAATGGAATCTTCGAACGCGTATAAGAGGCATATTTTGTATTTTTTTTATAAAAGTGGTAAAAATGCAACCACTGCTGCTGCATAAATAAACACTGTTCACGGAGAGGATACCGTGAGTGTAAGGACTGCGCAAAAGTGGTTTTCAAAATTCCGAAGTGGTAACTGCGACTAACCGACCCCTAGAGATGGGCTTCACCCCAAAAAGATTCTCCTGTCTATTTGGTGGGTTATGGCCGGTATTGTTTATTATGAACTTCTGAAACCAAACCAAACGATACCTGCTGATTATTATTCCCATCAGCTATCAAACCTGAATGAGGCACTTAAAAAAAATCGGCCGTCTTTAGTGAATAGACGCAAAGTTTTGTTTCACTACGACAACGCAAGACCTCATACCGCAACGCAAACATTAGGTAAGCTGAACGAGCTCGGACGGGAGCTAATGCCGCATCCACCATACTCTCCAAATATTGCGTCTTGTGATTATCACCTTTTCCGAAGACTTTATTCCCATATGAGTAACAAGAACTACTCCTCAAAAGAATCTATAAAAAGGGATATCGAAGCGTATTTTGGCTTCAAGGACAAACAATTTTTTGAGCAGGGAAACTTTTGCCTAAAGTTGGGAAGACATTGTAAATAATAAAGAAAAATATATTATTGATTAAGAAATACTTTAAACATATTTTTGATTAATTTTAAAACCACCTTTAAAAAACGCACGAACTTATGGACTGACCTGATTTATTTATTATTATTAAAGCTTTTTTTATACTCTTCTATATACATACATATATAGACATAAAACTTAATGAAAGACTTTTATGAAAAATACTGCATTAGCTTTTGGAAAGCTCTAAAAATAGTATGTCTACTTACCATCAACATCTATTGCTTCACAGCGCCAGACTTGACCAAAAGCGCCTTCCCCTAATATGTTGAAAAATTTCAGTCGGTGTCGTGGAAACTCCCAACGGCATTTACCATCACCAGCAGTGTTACCTACTACAGCACTACCATATGTCATGTTCGAAGCCAAACTATTTTCCGTTGTTCCTATAATGCTATTATTATTGTACGATATTCCTCTAAAGATGCCTGACATATTTGGGTCACCAGTATGATTAATTCTGTTCATGGGGTTTGTCGATAATTGGGATATTGCCTAAATATGATGATGATCAAAAATAATATGAAATTTGCTTTTTTGTGCGAGAGATATATGTATTATATGTATGTATCTATTAATTATCCTCACCAAAGCGTCCTGGATATGTTGTGTATCTCTCTCCCACGGAACGTAACGGTTGTTGTAAGCGGTAGGACCGTTCCAATGTTGCATTACCATTGAATTTCGGCTGTCATCAGTTAAATTACTGCTCAAATTGCTTTGGTTAGATTTTTTCGCCATTTCCTCTTTGGATTTCTTCTTTAGTTTCTTGCTAATAGCACACAAGCGTTTTCTGTATAGAAAGCCAAAGAAGAAAGCGACCGCAAAAAAAATTCCACATGAAATGACTATAACTGGAACTACAAACGCCTTGATTGAATAGTTCGCCGATGGGTTTTTATTAGATAAATCTTTATCATTACTAATCACATTAACTGTACTTGAAGGCAACTTTTCTTTTACATTTGACTTTGATCCACTGTCATTGTTGAAGTTATTGTAATTTTTGTTCGTAACTCCGTTGAAGTAATCATTATTATTCGCATTTTTGATGGGTGTCAGTCGGATGCGGCCTTGAGAGTCAATTGTAGTTGGGGTCGGCATCATAGTATTTGTTTGTATGGTTGTGCCACTATTCAGTCCATTACTGACCGCATTAGAAGAGGCAGTAGGCCAGCTTGAATCCTGTTGATTAGGGTTCAGATTAAATACGGGAGGTTGGCGAGCATGATTTGAACTGCTACCAGGAACGTGGAATGTAAAAATGCCCTGATTTAGGCCAAAGTTTGATGATAGATGATGGATTGGCGGGTCGTTCGAATATTTATTCCTTACAGATTGTACTCCAGGTAGTGTATCAAACGGAGGGAGGATTTGGGAAAAATTTTGTACCACACTCGTAACTGACGGTGGAGTCCGAAAGTTCGAAACTGTATCGTTATCCTTGGCAAGAATGTTAACAAAAACTTCATTTTTAGCAGTTAAATCTCCGTCGGAAACAGTGATGTAAAGGAAAAAGTTTTCTCCACCCTGAAAAGTAAGTGAAATATTATTACAAAGAACTTATAGGTATGTTCGAGTATATACTACTTATGCCGTTATCTATGTTTCTTGGAAACTATCGGGTTACTTTCGAAACTTGCGAAATTTATCATTTGTTGTGATAAATTTATATTCTTTTTTAACAAAACAAAAAAACAGTGTACAGTGTCGATCGTAGTATGAAGTAATTTGTCCTTTGAAATTTTGAATCGAAAATACCAATACATTTTGAAAGTATTGGCTTCTGATGCTGCTTCGTCAAGGCAAGAACAAATTTTGCTGTGCTATCCTCCAGGCGACGATATTCAAATACACGTTTCTAAAGTTTCATCATCAAACGGAGTCAGACTTCACAGCAAAAACCTTCCAAACCATGCTATTCAAATGATTGTATCTGAATTATACATACGACCATTGAGGTATTTCTAAATTATTTATTTTTCATGCTCTTATCTTTCACTTTTTAATATCCTAAATATATCATTTTCCCTAATCTTTTAAGCTTAAAATGTACTTAAATTAAATCGAAAGTTTCTCTTAATTGATAGTTTTCCTTTCAATGTGTTTATGTACTTATTACAATATACCATATCATTTTCAGTACGCAATTAAATTAAATATACTCGTATATCATATGGAAGATCATAAATTTGATCAACGGCGTTTTGATTTATGTACGTCGCCATTTTTCAAAACCGACCAAGGCGAATTCAAAGAAGGTGACATCGGTAGAGCAATAACAACATTTAAATTGCAATCAAGGTTTTTCATTTGAGCTAGAGAAATGTTTGGTACCTAGCCATTAGTGAGTGCACACTGCAATGTCAGTGAATTTAGTAGTACGTCATCTATAATACATACCACCTTGATTAAAAAGTTCTCGAAACAACCGCCAGGTGACGCTTTAAGTCAACTGATTTGAGTTCTGTTTGTGTTGCCAAATCTGTGATTATTATTATAAAATGGCTATTTGTGCACTCCGATCTTAAAAGACATATTGTGCCGTCATGTAGTCTACTCAAAAAGTTTTAGGCCATTAATAAATCGTAAAACTGCGGTAGGCTTAATTTCTACCAGGATTTATTACTCCGTTTCCCAGGTAACTTAGTATGCAGATGATTGCATCTACCTTTATTAGTTCTGGATCAATGAGTCTTTTCGATCACCACGGCGGCAAGTCGATGGTACATGCGAAACGTCGATGTTTAAAGTATTTGGGTGAGGCGGTGCAAAACGTTGCGTTTACTCTCAATAGAACAAAGCAAAACCAAAACTTATCAGAAGGTGACGTTTGACTTGAAGTTCGGACGTTAACCAAATATTTTAAAATTAGATGTTTTCAGCTCCATGCTTTCATGCACGTTGCACGGGAGAAACGGTGAACTCTGAACACAAAGTCGAAAAAAGGCTTGCTTTTTTAGGTACCAACAATACAATCTCAGTTTTTTAATAAACAAACCGATGTACCAACTCCGGTTATGTCAGCCAATGAGCTGTTTCCTTCAAAATCGCTGAGAGCCTGCGCTAATGTTGGCCCCACCTCCGCTTTCTGAGCATCGTGAGAGAAATCAAGAAAGATTGATTACATTCTAAACATAGTTTGTATTTTGCATATCCTGCTGAGAGTGATTCACCCTTCTCTGGTGGTGCTGTCTGGCAACTTAAGACTTAGACTTGAGATTTGGTATGCCTGCATAAATTTAATGTAGCTATTTCAAATAAATGGGCATACAAAATGAAGCGAAATGAGAAGGTCATCTCAAAAGGAGAAACTGTGAATGAAGAAGAAAACAAATAATCAGTGTCTAATTTATCAAAGCGATTCTCATATTACTGGAGATTTTAGGGCTAGGCGTTCAACTGAAGGTTATGTTGTAATGTTCTATAGTGGACCAAACACATAACAGGTAAAGTTCAGTTCGTTCTAGAATTATACGAAAGCTACCCATTACTGCAACTTTTGTGAATTCGAAAATGATTAAAAATTTTCAGAAAATATTTAAAAATTTGCTTGACTTATGTTAATAATCGAATCTAAAAGTAAACAGGAGCTCATGAACTTGTGATCTCAAAGAATATAATACCAATAATGTAATATAAATGAAAATAATAATAGTAAATCTAATGATTACCCTGCTCTCCATATGACATACGGATCATGAATGGAAAACCAAAATGATAGGAAAACTTTTTTTCTTGTAGCGGTCGCCCCTCGGCGGGCAATGGCAAACTTCCGAGTATATTTCATTTAGTGCGTAATTTGTTTTTCATCGTCTGTAAGTAGTTTTTGTCTACAAATGGTCAAAGCTAGAACGGTGAACAATTTTGTTGGTCATAAATTATACAAGACTTCATTTTCTGCGATAAAAAATGCAACTAAACTAAGATACAAATTGTTTTACTATAAACTTACTCGTCCAGTTAAACTTTCGTTCAGGTAAACAATTCCTCTGACTGGATCAATACGGAATGGTAAATTTTCTTTGTCACTGTGGTCGTCATAGTTAAATAGATTGTGTGGTTCAAGTCCAAAAACCAACTCATCGTTTTCTGGATCTTCAGCTCGAATTCGAGTAATTATTTGGCCCACCTGCTCAGTTTCCGGTATTCTCCAGTTCCTCTCGGGCACATACAATATTGGTGGTGTGTTTACCAATGAATGTTGTTGGCTCGATACTGCACACATTAAAATAAAGAAAACATATGGTTGTGACTATAATAATATAAAGTGTTCATATTGTTATCAGAAAAGTTAACATAAAATCACACAGAATTTACGTACTACACCTACTAGATATTTAAAAGATAGTTTGAAAATGTTGAAATGAAAGATCTTTCGTAAAGAATCGCATATACAATATTGACAATCATAAGTTCGCAGGCCTTTGCATGAATGTAGGTAATGACTTACTACTTTACTAATATACATATGTAAATTAACTTAATTAAAAAAAGACTAATTATAAATTATACAATATGTAATATATATATTTTACTGTCGATAACTAGATACTGTCTATAATTAGACAATCTAATTATTTTCAAGAAAAATTACTAAATTATATAAAGTTATTCTATCTATTTTCAATTAGTATAAATTACAATCATCTTCATGTTTTTTATATCCCTTTTGCCTACCGAATAAGAAAGTTAAAACGAATGCGCAAATATAAATTTATTAGGTCGCGAACTGGTTTCATTTTTTATGTGGTAGAATCGATAAAAAAAAATATTAGATATGCGAAAAATCTAAATTCTCTTAACTCAATTTATTAATCTCAAGATGTATTTATTTACATTCAAGTATATAACAGACAAATTTATATTCAAATATACTTATACACACATATTTGTTTACTAAAAATTCTCTTTGTATACACAATACAGAGGTTTTTTGTTTTTAAACCAGCAAACGATTATGATTCTATTAACAAAGTTAAGCTGTTGCAACAACAAATAATCTGTGGTATGAAGTTATAATTCTTCCCTCACACAAACCAAAGTAAACTTGCCCACACTCACTGACGTTATCGTACTCCTGTCTGTGAAATACACAAAATTGAGCAAATCTTGAGCCCGTAGAAAACAACTGCTTTCGTTAGGTTACATATTTACACAATAGATCGGTTTTTGTTTGGTTGTATCGACACAATGTTGCCATTCATATTTTTGCTTATTACTTTTACACAAACGCGCTATAAGTTAAATTGTTCTTTGTTTAATAAGCCAAAGCCAAAAACCAACAAATGCAAATACAGAGTTCCTTTATCTATAATTAACATTATTCAACATTGTTTTCAACTTATTTTAATTTAAGTTTTTCTAAGCTTATATTGTTAATGATTTCGAAATGTACTGTTTGGCAACACTGTGTGGGGAGAGAGAACAATCCAAAATTTTTCATAAACGATCTACGATACTACGGAACGGAGCGGTGGTGATTTTTCATTTACATGGCTCTCATTAGTTTATTCGTGTTAGCTGGCACGGAGCGTACGTTTATACTTTTACGATGGTGAGTGTGAGCATCACAACAACCGTTCCGTAGTTGCACGTAGTCCGTTACATCCGCTGCAGTACCGCAACACGAAGCAATCGTACTCCAACATATACGAACAACATACTGATTTGGCGAATTAAGAATAGCCAGTGCCTATCACACTGCCTCAGATAACGCAATTCATTATAATTACTTGAATGGTGTCTGTCGACCTTCTCGCGGCTGAGATGGATCGCATATAAAGGGTGATCAGATTGGTGGTGATTTTTCTAATAGGTTTTTTATGACTACTAATTACATAATTTTTTCATTATTCATTGGCATTTCATTGCTTACGGCCCAACAACATTGACAAATCGTACAATTGCATTACGAGAATCGACGATCTGTGAAAAGTGTTCATCGTGCTCAGGCCAACGTATGGTGTTCAGCGATGAGGCCCATTTTTGGCTTAATGGCTACGTCAATAAGCAAAAATTGTCGTATTTGGGTTGAAGAGCAACCACTAAGAACCACCGTTTAGTGCGGTCTATGGGCTAGAAAAATCATCGGCCCATATTTCTTCAAAGACGAATCTGGCGCAAATGTAGCAGTGAATGGCAAACGCTTCGCGCCATGATAAACGACTTTTTGATGCCAGAAATTGAAGCCCAATATTAGGTTCCAACAAGACGCCGCTGCTTGCCATACAGCCCGTGAGACAATGGATTTACTGTGTCGTCGTTTCGGCGAAACAATTGGGAGTAATTTATCTCTCGTCTCGGACCAATGAATTGGTCACCAAGATCGTGTTATATCATACCTTTGGACTTTATTTGTGGGGGTATGTAAAGTCTAAATGCCTTGTGTATAAAGAAGCTTCGGTTGAGGCATTGGAACCCACATTACTAAAGTTATATTATTTCCGAGATACAGACCGAAGTCCTCCAGCGAGTCATTCAAAATTAGTGTTTACGAATGGCTGAGTTACTGCGCAGTTGCGGCCAACACTTGAAAGAGATTATCTTTAAAAAATAAATGTCATTAATGGTTCTACACAAAAATTGTAAATATTCCCTGATCAATTTGAATTTATTTCAATTTTATATTGGACAGAGACTGTCGGGCGCAGGTAAGAAAAAAGGAGAACTGCGGACAATTAAATAATGGTAGGTATGGTGGGAGCAATCGAGAAAGGTCGGTGAACTTTTGAACTCGTTCTAAACATTGCGAGGTGGATTGAGCGAAAAAACGGAGAAATCTATTCTTTACTGCCCGCTGTGCCCCGAAGTACACTAAACGGCGGGGCATATCCTTTTTCAATGCCCGCGGTCATTAATGAACCAAATATGCTTGAGACTACGTTAGCTGAAAACATAGCTGAGTCAAGTCTTATGTCACACATGTGCGAGAACGAAGACAACTGAAAAACGACACGTGCTGTGTCCGCAAATATCATAAACATCCTTCAGCCCGTAGATCGGTAAAAATCGGACTTGGACAGAATTACCCAAACAGACGATTGAGTATTAATATGCTTAAAACGGCCTGCCGACGTACTACTTAACGGTAACTCCTACGCCACGGCTTCGGTCATAGACCGTGGATGTTTCCCCTCCTCCACACAAAAAAAAAATTACGAAGAAAAGGTACCGCATTTGACTAACAGTCGATTTGATTGTGACACATTCATTTCGCACCCTCTGCCGGAATGGACGAAAATAGGTCAACTGTCTACTTTTGTCGTACAGCAAGCCCAGCACAGTAACTACATATCGCACCCTAAATACAAAAGGGTCACAAGTCAAAATTTTCCACACTCGAGCTTGACATGTTTACAGTAGCACAGAAAACAAACTATGTGACATATCACGCTGAAATTTGCCATGTAAGCTTATAACAGTCCTACCAAAAAACAAAAAATTTATTTTTGCCATATGTCATCCGCAGACCGTTTTATTGATAACGTCTCGTTCATATTTGAGCAGAAGTACATTTTGAGTTGTGACCCTTTTGTATTTAGGGTGCGATATGTGCAGGCCAGGCAACATACAATACAAGGCATTATGGCTAGGTATCCTTCTGATCGACTGTTCGCTTGTTTTGTGAGAAATGTTACCTACGAATTTTCCAATGAAACTCACAGGAGATATTGATTTAGTGCTTATTTTGCTAAAGCGAGCACCAACACTATTCAGTTAAGAATAGTTTATTAAATAATTTAAATAACTTAATTGTTTGTAAAATTTGTCTTTTAATATATATATATATATAATTGGCACGTATACCCTTTTTGGGTGTTTCGCCGAGCTCCTCCTCCTAGTTGTGGTGTGCGTCTTGATGTTGTTCCACAAATGGAGGGACCTACAGTTAAGCCAACTCCGAACGACATATATTTTTTATGAAGAGCTTTTTCATGGATGGATCAGATGATTGACGATTTTTTATGGCCGGAATTGGATGGTGTTGATCTGGACAACGTTTATTTTCACCAAGACGGCGCTACGTGCCACACAAGCAACGAAATCATTGATCTTTAACGGGAAAAGTTTCCGGACCGTGTTACCTCTCGAACAGGTGATCACAATTGGCCACAGAGATCTTGTGACTTAACACCTTGTGACTCTTTTCTTTGGGGCCATGTGAAAGAGAAGGTCTACGGTAACAGCCCAGCGTCGATTCAATATGGAATTCGTGAGGCTATCGAGGACATAGGGCAGCCATTTTTCGGTGGCGTGGTGGTGGTCGTCATTTGCTTAATGTTATTTCTTCCTCTTTATAATGAAATAAACATCCGATCATTTATATTAAAAAATAGCATTTTTCTTTGAATATCAAAATAAAACCTCTTATTGTAAAACCCTTTATATATATGTACGAGGTGTGTTCAAAAAGTATCACGAATTTTGAATTTTCGCAGGTCACGTATATTCGAATTTCGACTTTTTTGTGGCGATATGTTGGTACTCATGTCTCTCACTCAAGCCGACGAGTTCGGCCATTTTGAATATTCAGTTAATTGTTTACAGTTGCTTTGCTTGCACGAGTTTCGATTCGTGCCATTCAATTTTTTTCACTGATTTGGCCATGAGACGGGTCGCCGCAAAATTCGTACGAAAACTATTCAATTTCGACCAAAAGCAGCATCGCATGAACATTGCTATTGAGATGTTGGACTCTGTCCGCGACGACCCAAATTTGCTCCAGAGAGCCATAACTGGAACGAATCGTGGGTTTATGGTTATGACGTGGAAACCAAAGCTCAATCATCACAATGGAAGATGCCGCACGAATCAAGACCGAATAAGCGTGCCAAGTTCGGACGAATGTAAAAGTTTTGCTTACTGTTTTCTTCGATTGCGGGGGCATTGTGCATCATGAGTTCTTACCACAGGGTAAAACGGTCAATAAGCAAAGAAATCCGCCAGAAACGCCCGGGTTTGTAGAAGAACAAAAATTGGCTCTTGCATCACGATAACGCCCCTGCTCACACATCGTTGCTTGTGCGCGACTTTTTGGCCAAAAACAACACACCAATGATGCCACAACCGCCGTATTCCCCAGATCTGGCCCCTTGTGACATTTTCTTGTTCCCGAAACTGAAGAGGCCCATGAAAGGGTACTTAAGGTACTTATTATACAGACCATTTCTAATTAATTTGGTTGCATGATGTGCCATGATATCAGAAACTTTTGTTTGAAATATTCGAAATTAAAGATTATTTTAAAAAATAGTATATATGTACCTATACATCCGAATGTTAGTTCTAGTGTATCGCAGACCTTTTCTGTTTTTAAATAACTCATAAAAATCATCAATTAAATTTGACCCTAGCTTTGATAGTTAAGTGGCTTAATTTATGATTTTCCTCTAAGTTTCTTAGTTCACAGCAGTGAAAAATGTTTTGTTCGGAAATAATGAGAAAAATGTTTCCAAAACTAGTATGTCGTTTTAGCTATTCAAAAAAGTATACTATTGTACAAATAATTTAATTGATTATACTCAGCAAGTAGTGCAACCTAACGGAACATCGATAACAAACACTACTGATCTACTGACCTACAAACCTCATTGTTTTTAATCGTAATTTTTTTTCTTTAGTCTTCTTGTGCGAGGCGTCCGTGGTAGATGTACTACAAAGTGATCTTGGAAAATATCTCTAATCTTTTCTCTCTATACACTCCATATTTCTATCTGCGCCCTTTCCCCGGCGTGCTGTCCTTTGTTGGCATTTTTCCTTACTGCTGGAAAATAGAAACAATACCATACGTAATAAAATCTTCGCTATAAAATAACGTAAAAAATTACAGTTTTCTTCATCACCGATATTCACAAAAAATAATAGTAATGAAAAGCTAAGAACAGGAACTAGAAGGAGACCTACCAAAGTGAATTACGAATACCCCGTGGAAACATGGATATTCGCGAATTATTTACAGAGCGAATTACGTGCCCTGGAAATATGGCATAACATTTGGGAATCAAGAATCGATTATTTCTCAAAACTTTGTCTCCCTTACTAAATTGGAGATGAAAAATCCATTTGGACAGAACCCGAGATTAAATTCAATTCACTTAAGGCTGGAACAAGAGGAGCATTACGCGAATACTCCGCTTTACATTTAGCACCATAGAAAGGTAAAATGCTACGAAGATTACGCTGTGGTATATTAAAATTAATCATTCCTTTTAAAATAAAACCCAAAGGACTGATCTTATTTCTAAAGAATTTAGGTTAATCAAAAGGAAACGAAACTGATATGCAGTAAGTACCTCAACGAACGTAATCACCTCATAAATTCTGTGAGAACAAATTTGCAGAATAAAGTTCCGTTATTTTTGCTTTTGTTCGAATGTATTGTCTACTCCAAAATTATACTCATTCTCGTGCAAATTTCTCTTGGAGAGGGAAGCTAAGGAAAATCGCATTGCAGTGATTGCATTACTTAAGTGTGGTCACAGTGCAAATGAGATTTAAGAATTCCTGAAAAAACTTAATATTTCGAGAATGTTTGTTGACCGCACGATCAATGGTATTTCCCAAACATCTGAAGTGACAGATACAAAAAGAAGTGGTCGTCCTAATGTGATTCGAATCAGTGCAGCCATAAACGCCGTTCGAAAAAGAATTCGCAGAAAATATTCTTTCTTAGTCGAGACAATTTTCACTGCAAAAGTTTTTAATAAGCAGAACGCAAAATCTATGTAAAAACTTCGAAAGACGCAAAAAATGTATGTACATACTTTCAAGGGTTCAGCGTGGCAATGTCTTGTAAAGACGTAACATCTCTTCATTTCTGCGAACAAGGGACAAAGACCGGGCCAAACGTGTATCAAAAGGCTGTCTTAAAAAGCGTGGTCAAACAGTTGAGCTCTACTCTATTCAATGGAGAGCGTTGGATCTTCCAGCAAGATTCCAATCCAGGCTATAAGGAAAAACCTCCCAGCAGTGTTAAAAAACAATATACTGGTTCATAGCCGCAGAAGATTGGCCGTCTGGAAGTCCAGATCTGAATCTATTGGACTACAGTTTGTAGTCAAAATTGGAGAACAAGGCTTGGCGAAGACCTCACAGAAATTTGGAGACTCTCAAACAATCTTTGGTTCGGGCAACGACGTCAATACCCACGGAAACCGTGCGTGCTGCAATAGCTGAATGGCTTAATCGTTTGAAGCAAATGGTGACTATTTCGAATGAAAATCAAATTTTTTTTATATTTACGTGATTAAATAAAACTAACTTCATTAAAAAAGTATTATAGTTTGATATCTATAACGGACTTAACTTGTAACAGACCTTATAAGTACATTTGTAAAAACAAAACATTTATTATTTAACAAATTCGGGTTGCCTTCTTCATTGAAATATATAAGGAACTGTTGACAAACGTTCTCCGCTTAACATGTTCGCGGATTGTAGAATATATCCGATCCAGGAGATGCTAAAGAAGTAAACGTCAAAAGCAATGAATATTGCCGAAAACCATTTTGACCATTTTGACCATGTGACCGCGAACGAAACATCAAAAGAGAATTTCCACTGACTCCATACCAGATGTCCCTTTGTTTCTGCCTAGAAAAAGCTCCTCATAAAACGCCACCTGCCGGTAGGGGGCGGCATAAAATTGTGCTGGATAAACCCCGAAATGCTTGTTTGAGTAATAGAAGTTTGTACAAAAGAGACTCTTGTTTGAGCAAGGCATTAAACTGACTTAAAAACTCGGCTTTACATATTTAGTATTACTCTTCAATCGATGCTCTAATTCAGGGCTATGATTATGCGCCATAGAAATTAATAAATCTAATTTAGTTTGGTTTTTTTTTTATTTATACTGCGATGTTACTCACTTTATTACTAATTACTTAAGTACCGAGTTATTACGCAGAATCTGTTTCAAGAGACCTCTGCCAGTGTGGTTTGGTTTGGCTAGCCTAGCCGCAGGATGTAGCTAAATTTAAAGTAGCGTTGGATGGGTATTGTTTTTTATCATTGCATTACCAGCTGCGGTTTTACTTAAAGTATTTCCTGTTTGCTGGATGCTCTCATGCTTAGAGAACATTGAATACGTACGACTAAGTTCGATCACCATTTTGAGTGCAAAGACAAACTTGTAACCATTGGGTAAGTTATAAAATAGAGTTCTTGAACTATGTTAAAGAGGTAGCATTGCGATGGAAAATGAGATTTCGTCTGACAAATTCTACTCCATAATTTTTTTTGTAGCGGTTCTGTTTAGCAATATCACTCCTCATTATTTATTATTTATTTAATTATTATACATACTTCATTAATAAGATCCGGTAAAGATTTAAAAACATTTTAAGCTCTTGCCAATTCTTAGCAAAGATCAGCCGATTCAAATTTTCAACTCAGTTGCCATAATCGAATAATAGTCGTATAAATCTCTTACAATGTCTTTATAATTGCGTTGTAAAAGGCGCAACATAAATGAAAACATCTGTAGCATTAATTTGTATATTCATTAAATCAGACTTAGCATGCAAAAATCTGGGTTTGTATATGCTACGTTTTTCAATGAGTTTTGCGGTGATAACAAAAGAACTGATACAAGCCAACTCTTTTATGAACGTTTTATGAATGTTTCATTTCAATCCGTCAATTCATTCTTTGCTTACAAGCCATGTGGTCAAACTCTGAAAATGAGCCTGGCAAACACTGTTTTCGCATTTTCATTGATAGCTCCAGGACCAAGCACGGCTCTGGATCTGGGGTCTACGTGGAATTCAGCTAAACAAAACTGCATTTTGCTCTTGGAATGCATGACCTTAGACAGCCCCCCAACCACATCAGGGGTAGTTGAGTCCTGTAAATCCAGGCTGAACTATGTCGGTAGACATAATAACCTGATCTTAACATGGGTCCGTGGGTGCTTAGGCTCCTCAGACAGTGTACTATGCCCAGCCTGTGAAAAGGATGAGACGGCGGACCATTCCCTGTGCGTCTGCCCTGCCTTCGCTCAAATCATGTTTGAGTTCTTTGGCACTGATGTGTAGCGACCACTTTAACTCCTTGGCACCACAATATCTACTCAGATTTCTTCGGAGATCGGGTAGATTTAAGGAAAATTAAAAGGGAATCCAAGTGTAGTACAATGGACTTAATTGTGTCTGAGTCCTGTACTTGCTCCAACAAAAAAAAACCTGACTTCCAACAAACAGTCGGCGCACTCGCGTATCGGCACCCACGTCACTGTTGACAATTATAATTTCGAGGGCTTACACGACTTCGAATATTTAGAAATCAGCATTAACACCTATAACAATGTCAGCCTTGAAATCCAACGTAGAATCTCTCTTGCCAACAAGTGCTACTTTGGACTAAATACGCAACTGAGTAGTAAAGTATTTGTAGACCTTATCATGCAGTCCCTATAAGTTGAGTGGAGAGTATTCAAAAAATTTGTGTGCGTTTCGCACTACATTTGCTCAATTTCTCAGGCCCGAAACCATGATACGAATCTCGCTGTCGTTTGATTAGTCTCTTCCCATTAAGTGACACGGGGTACCTTCCAAGCAGTATCATTTATCTTTCAGCTCGTTTCAACTAGAAATTGACTGTCTGTCCTTGCAAAAAGAATACAGTTTAATGTTGCAGAAATTTTCGCCGTTTCAAGATTTTTCGCCTTGGCTTTAGTAGGACATTAGGTATATAGTGCCAATGCGCCACTTTTTCGAACGTTGTATGACTTTAATTATCTCTTAACCTTTTTGAATTTGAACTTTTCAGGGGCCAAACAGTTATTTCAAATACAATTAAAAAATTACTTTCTATGTAAGAAATCAAAATAATACTTTGTGAATACTATATTTCTTATTTTAGTTTCATAATTATTAATTTCGTTAAAATTCAATTGTAACTTGTATGTATTTTAAGCAATTTAATTTGATAACCCCATTGTATTACACTTTTTAATCTTAAATATTGTAAAAATTGTATTTTACATTTGTATTAATATCTTAAATGTCTGTTCTGAGTTTTGTTAGACATTAAAAAATTAATAAATAAATATATATATATATACATATATATCAATACCACATGAGGTGGAGAGCAATACATGTGCAAAGTTTGGGTAAGTCGTATCAAATCGTCTTCGCGAGACCCGTATTTACCCAAAGGTGGGCGTGGGCACGACCAAATTTTTTGTTTAATTTTACAAGCTTCGTATTTATTTTCTTGGGTCATCATTTGTGACAAATTATAGTGCGCACGGACTAAATCGACTCCTTTTTTCATTCTGAGCATTTTAGTACATACTTATACAGGTATGTATGTATGTGAATAAATTTACTACATTATATTCTTTTGATTTTAATTTTGTTTATGCACATTTAATTTGATACCGAACTGTTTTCAAGAACACAATTGCAACAGTAATATGTTGGCTGAATATATTAAATGTACGCATCTCATCGGAAGAAACAGAAGCGCTTCATATAAATAGTCACAAAAATTGGAAATAGTCTCCTTCAAAGTTGACAATCGTATAACAAAATCTTCTCATCAACTAAGTCATGTTTGAGTAATCATAGGCAGTAAACTCAGCTACGGCCTATATGCAGAATACAGGAGTTTGAAAGGATCGCGGTTATGTTGTGCTTTCTGAAGAATGCTTATAATATTAGTGGACCCAGAAGCATTCTTATTGCAGAGCCTAGATGACTGGCTTTATTGTAAGCAGCGTCAGTCTAAGCAAAGACAATTTATAGTTTACATGGAAAATCAACGAGTACAGCAGCGAAGGAAAAGACAAATGTTTACCCGGTGCTAATCACAAAACTAAAGAAAGTCGTACCAGCCCTCAGAAATGGTAAGAGTGCTGGGATAATAAGGTGAACATACACATTAATACGAGCCAGAAAAACCAGCAATGATTACATAACTTTATCGACGTCAGCAATTGGTATCAAGTTGGTGAAACTGTAAAAGGACTGCAGTTAGACGGTATCTAATGTTGGTCTTAAGGTTAGTACCGAGAGGTGATCAGATCATGATGGTAGGAAGTTTAGTTCGGATTAAAGTCCTACACTGACACCCGTACAAAACAAAGTAAAAAGTTTGTCAAACTTCTCATCTCCTGAGTCTTTCAAATAGTCAATAGATGGATTTGGTAAAAAAGGTTTTAATGGCGGAATTGCACTCAGAGGTTTTTCGATTCCTACAGAGAGTGGCCGCAGTACCTATTTGTTTCACGCTTCGAACTATAATTTGAAATTTTATACAGCCTATCATTCAACTATCTTCAGCATTCATCGTTCAATAAAGCAGGTACATAAATCTTTCGGATGTTTCTTTACATTTCCATCCTTGTCAATAAGTACCTAGTCTGATACATGACAATTAACTGAAATTCATGATCCAATTTAACTCACGCAGATTCTAAAGTAATAATAGCTTGCTTAAGAGTGATTCGCTTCATAGAATCTTGCAAATCATGCCCCATTGCAGCAACTGAAGCCAAGGTACTGCTTCGATAATAAAGTTTCGTAATAATGATCGCATTTCCATCCATAGGTAGATAAGGGTAGATGACATTTGGTGACTGAACATTGTTAAAATAAAGTCGTCTTCACTTTTAAGTTCATTCTCAGGTGGATGCGATGGAGCGATGAAGCTCATTTCAAATGTTGATAATGAACAGTGCAATGAAACTGCAAAACATTATTTGGTTTCTAGACTTTCCACCACAAGGAGTTTGATTTAGTGAGATCATATCGAATTTGAACAGCACAAGAAAGCTACTATTGGCTTTTCCATCTTTGCACTTGGGGCCGTTTCTTTTAACGATGACACATACGCCTTTTGCGGCAAATGTTTCCAAATTAAACTGGGCTAGTCGGTATTGTGCAGTTGCTTACTAAGCAAAGTTCTTCAATTTTTCTTTCCAGCCCGCTTTTGAATGAATCGACTAACCGCTAATCGATAGCATATGCAGAAATCAGCGATTTTTCCGTTTGAGAATACTCTAAAAGGCGCATAGTAAAGGCCTGTCACTTGGATATTTTCGTGTAAAAAAATTAAGATGGAATTATAACTAAATAAATAAATAACTAACTAATCACATTAGAAATTCGAAGTTATTACCTACGTAGGAGAAAGCAAAACGTGTATACATATATATATCATATTACATATATGTAATCATTTTTGTGCGACACTTATAGGAATTTTAAATGCAAATAACTACGAGTTTCCCAAATTACCAAGCGCTTGAAATTTATTAGAAATTTTTTGAAACAATGATGTGCATATTTTACTACAGATCTTCAGACTACAGAATTCATATTTTAGAGCAGCCAATGGTAGAGAGTGTGTTCATATTTATATATTGGGATGTGGAAATTGGAAAGAATTAATTGTAGTCCATTGAAAATAGACAACTTTCTTTGTGAGTGTAGAGTTTTGAAAAAAACATAATAATATTAAACTGTAACTGCTTCATTTAAAAATAATCGATAGAGGCCTTGAAGGACAATGCAAACTTAAAATCGTAATATTTTAAGAAAATCAAAACACAGAACCATAATCTACGACTTAAAATTAAGTATACGAGTATCCGCGTTTTTATGTGAAAGTAAACAAAATATTGATTTCAACGAAAATTGCGTGGTATCGCGATAACAAAATGCCTAAAATATTGTCCATTGTTCATACATATGCGCATACACATGTTGTTCCGGTGAACGTGAATGATTACCCGCGTAGGCTGCTTATAATACATACAAAATATATATGTATGTACCTTCAACGGGTACATTCAACTCTTAAGCAGGTTTCAGCTCTCGAGAGTTGGTTATGACTGTTATCCACACAAAGATTTTGGGATCTAAGCACCAAAGTGTCATTGCAACTTTTAAATGTGATTGAACTTGAACTACAGATAATAGTACACACAATAGGAATACACTTTTTTCATGTGTATTCAAAAATTCGCCTACATACGTACATTGTACGTATATGTGCATACGTATTTCACTTATTATTTTTAAAGTTACAAAATCTTACAGACTAGGGAGAAGCTTTTCCTAATAAATCTATAATGAAAGGGCACAGCCATTTAAGGAGGCAGAATCAATGCCATTGATAACCAGAAATGTTGAATAAGAGCCTACTCCAAGTTCAGTAGGACTAGGTACGTCAACATATGAAAGAGTATAAGTGGCAGCAATATAATTTAGAGTTTTAGAAATGGTCATGTAAAATCACTTTTAATTTATTTCTGAC
Source organism: Anastrepha obliqua (assembly GCF_027943255.1). Classification (NCBI taxonomy): domain Eukaryota; kingdom Metazoa; phylum Arthropoda; class Insecta; order Diptera; family Tephritidae; genus Anastrepha; species Anastrepha obliqua. The sequence goes on from NC_072892.1 coordinate 76,267,633, forward strand.
ATCGTTGTTGTTGTAGAAGGGGTTGAGGGTTTATGTTGAAATACTCCTAATTAGCGACTCTTCTTCTTCTTAATTGGCGCGATAACCGCTTACGCGATTTTGGCCGAGTTTAATAAAGCGCGCCAGTCGTTTCTTTTTCGTGCTAACCGGCGCCAGTTGGACACACCAAGTGCAGCAAAGTCCTTCTCCACCTGATCTTTCCAACACAGAGGAGACCTTCCTCTTCCTCTGCTACCACCAGCTGGTACCGCATCGAATACTTTCAGAGCCGGAGCGTTTGTATCCATTCGGCCGACATGACCCAGCCAATGTAGCCGCTGGATCTTTATTCGCTGCGCTATATCTATGTCGTCGTAAAGCTCATACAGCTCATCGTTCCATCGTATGCGATATTCGCGTTGCCAACGTCCAAAGATCCAAAAACCTTACGCAGAATCTTTCTCTCAAACACTCCAAGCGTCGCTTCATCGGATGTTGTCATCGTCCCCGCTTCTACGCCATACGTTAGGAGGGGCATGATGAGAGTCTTGTAGAGTGTTACTTTTGTTCGTCGAGAGAGGACTTTAGTACTCAATTGCCTACTTAGTTCAAAGTAGGCAAGAGAGATTCTACGTTGGATTTCAAGGCTGACATTGTTATAGGTGTTAATGCTAGTTCCTAAGTATATGAAACCCTTTACAACCTCGAAATCATAACTGTCAACAGTGACGTGGGTGCCGATACACGAGTGCGCCGACTGTTTGTTTGATGACATGAGGTACTTCGTTTTGCTCTCGTTCACCACCAGACCCATTCGCTTTGCCTCTTTATCCAGTTTGGAGAAGGCAGAACTAACAGCGCGGTTGTTAAGGCCGATGATGTCGATATCATCAGCATACGCCAACAATTGTACGCTCTTATAAAAAATTGTGCGTGAGCGATTAAGTTCTGCGGCTCGTACGATCCTTTCCAACATCAGATTAAAGAAGTCACACGACAGCGAGTCACCCTGTCTGAAACCTCGTTTGGTATCAAACGGCTCGGAGAGGTCCTTCCCAATTCTGACGGCGCTGCTGGTGTTGAGCAGCGTCATCTTGCATAGCCGTATTAGTTTTGTGGGGATACCAAATTCAGACATCGCGGCATACAGGAAACTCATTTTCGTACTCTCGAATGTAGCTTTCAAGTCGACGAAAATATGGTCTGTGTCGATTCTCCGTTCATCGGTCTTTTCCAAGATTTGGAGTATTGTCGATGGTAGACTTTCCAGGTCTAAAGCCACACTGATAAGGTCCAATCAGTTGGTTGACGGTGGGCTTCAGCCTTTCACACAATACGCTCGCTAGAACCTTCTAGGCGATATTTTTAGAAGACTAATGCCGCGGTAATTGGCACAGATTGCAGGAACGCCCTTCTTATGGATTGGGCAAAGCTCTTTTAAATTCCAATCGGCAGGCATGCTTTCATCCGACCATATTTTGCATAGAAGCTGATGCATGCACCTTACCAGCTGCTTGCCACCATGTTTGAATAGCAGTCCGTCGACGCCCGTGGCTTTGTTGTTCTTTAGACGCGTTATCGCTATTCTCATCTCGTCATGGTCGGGTAGCGGTTCGACAATTCCGTCGTCAACGATTGGGGTATCGAGATCTTCACATTCTCTGTGAATCGCGCAGCTGTCACCATTTAATAGATTCGGGAAGTGTTCCCTCCATAATTTAAGAATGCCCTGGATGTCAGTCACGAGTTCGCCGTCTTTGTTCTTACAGGAAAACGCCCCGGTCTTAAAACCTTCTGTAAGCCGCCGAACTTTCTGGTAGAATTTTCGGGCGTTGTTCCTATTGGCCAGCATCTCAAAGTCCTCGCACTCACATATTTCGGCCCCTCGTTTCTTTTGTCGGATAATACGTCTCTCTTCCTTTTTCAGCTCTCTGTAGTGATCCCACATGGCTCGCGTTGCGCCCGATCGCAGCATGGCTCTATAGGCAGCATCTTTCTTTCTGCGGCAAAATGACATTCCTCGTCGTACCTACTGTTTTTGGGCTCGCCGAAATCCGATTTCTTCTTCAGCGGCGGTACGCAAAGAACGAAAAATGTTGTTCCATTGTTCGTGCATGCCGGTTGGTTGGGCAGTACTCTCTGAGAGCAGGAGTGAGAGTCGAGTGGCGAATCTTCTGGCTGTCTGTTGTGATTGCAGCTTTTCGATGTCGAACATTCTTTGCGCAGGTAGATGTACGTTTTTTGCTGCACAGAGGCGGGTGCGCAGTTTGGCTGCAACAAGGTAATGATCCGAGTTGATGTTGGGTCCTCGGATCGTACGTACATCTAAAACACTAGAAGCATGTCTACCATCTATCACAACATGATCGATTTGGTTTCGCGGTTTCCCATCAGGAGACAGCCACGTTGCTTGGTGCATTTTCTTATGCTGGAATCTGGTGCTGCAGACTACCATCTTTCGGGCCCGGCGAAGTCGATCAGCCTCAGTCCGTTACCGGATGTTTCATTGTGCATCATCTACCCAGTACACAAGTTCCGACAACGGATATTTTGATGTTGATCAAATAATAATTAAAATTAATTTAGGAAAATCGAATGAATTATACATTAGCGTAAGTTATATATCGCCTTCAAGCCCAATTGAATTATATAAAAAGCATGTAATTAATTGTTGTACAATACTGGATAGTCTAACTGGCAGTCAAAACATAATTATTTTGGGTGATTTCAACTTACCCAATATTAATTGGTGTTTCGACGATGATGCTAAGAAATTAGTACCATACGGAGTATCAAGCGAGAGTGAATGTGAGGTGCTTGACACTTTTTCCGAATATAACCTGTGCCAGATTAATGATGAGAAATGATATCAATCGCTTACTTGATTTAGTATTCATAAGCAATGATCTAAAGTCCGATGTCGAGTCAATCTCTTCACCCCCTCTTCCTAACTCCATACACCATAAAGCGTTATGAAACTGTCTTAAACAAACCCGTACTATCACAGATGTATGATGATTTCGTAGGAAGACTAGAAAGGGCAATTCATATGTTTGTTCCAATAGTGTCTGCAAAAAATCAGTCCAAACCGGCCTGGTACAATTCTAGGCTCATTAATCTTAACAATAAAAAAACCAAAGCATACAAACTATACCGCAAATCTAAAAATAACGCAGAACTTTATGAAGCGTACAATCGTTTGCAAAAAGAATTCGATGTTCTGAACAAATTTTTATATCAGAACTACATTTCTAAAGTACAGAGTGGTATCAAAGAAAATTGTAAATCTTTTTGGCAGTTCATTAACGGTAAAAAAAACCACTGGAATTCCAGAAAAAATGCATTATCTTCAATAAATCACTAGCTTCTGCTAAGTTTTTACATAATTGGAAAAAATCGTTTATCATACCGATACATAAGTCTGGAAGCAAGTCGGAAGTCCAAAATTATCGCCCTATCTGCAAAATCTCTTGCATACCTAAACTCTTTGAAAAGCTAGTGTATGATTTGATTTTCTTCCAAATTTCAAATCTCATATCTCCTAATCAGCACGGCTTTGTTAAGAGTAGATCTACTGTTACGAATATAGGGTTATTCACAAATTATGTCTTAAACCAATTTGAAACAGACCAACAATGCGATGTCATATTCACCGATTTTTCGAAAGCGTTTGATCGAGTCAGCCATAGCATCCTACTTAAAAAGCTGGGTTCATTTGGTCTTCATCCTAGGTTACTCAAGTGGCTTGCATCTTATCTAACAGATAGAACTCAATTCGTTCGTATAAATAACATAAAACCTGATGCCATCAAACTTACCTCAGGCGTACCTCAAGGTAGCCATCTTGGGCCACTATTGTTCTTAATGTTTGTAAATGACATTCCAGACGTTTTCGAGACATCACGTTGTCTGATGTATGCAGATGACCTGAAAATTTACAGTCGGGTAGAGAACGTAACTGACTGCATAAGACTTCAAAGAGACTTAACAAGATTGGAAGCTTGGTGTGATGATAACTCCCTACCTCTTAATGCTGGTAAATGCAAATGTCATTCAGTAGACGAAAAGTTACGATTAATTTCGATTACAATCTCAAAAATTTATGAAAAGAAAGACTTGGGGGTAATATTTACATCGAAAACGTCGTTTTCCAAACATATAGACTTTATGATTGCCAAGTCTAGATCTATGCTTGGCTTTGTAATAAGGAATTCAAGGGAGTTTCAGGATATTTCTACGCTGAAGAATTTGTATTTTTCTCTTGTGAGATCAAACCTCGAATATTGTAGCATCATTTGGGATCCATTCCATATGGGTTCATCTTTAAGAATTGAGAAGGTTCAAAAACGTTTCTCTCGATTTGCTATTCATTCACTTCGTTGGCCTTGCAGTTTGCCTGCATATAAAAGTAGATGTCTTTTGTTAGCATTGCCAACTTAAGAAATGCGGAGAAAAACTTCATCGGTAATGTTTATAAGGGACATAGTTACGAATCATATCAAATATCACTTCTTGCTGGAGCTAATACTCTTTAATTGTCCCACTCGTAACCTAAGACTCAGGAATATGTTCCATTTACCTTATCACAAGACCAGTTTTAGTCGAAATGAAGCGCTTGCACGTTGTATAAGACAGTCTAACCAATTATATAAGCATTTGTATATATTCTTTAACTCACGAGAGACTTTCAAATCAAAACTTAATCTGGAGATACACTTTTTGAATTGTGACTAATGTATCTCACAGTATTGTTTACCATATATTATATTTAAGCTTTAGTACTAGTAATCTATTTAAGTCATACTTTAATTGATGAAATGAATAAATAAATAAATAAATAAGCTGTATTGGCAGGCGTAAATTGCTCAGCTTCCAGAGTTTTGTTTAACTCTTCGCTGATCTAGTTGATCTAGATGAAATCCTTTGTTTGTTTAACTAACTAACGACTAATTATGAATTTAATGAGTAACACAGGTGCTACATTTGCATATGCAATAATTATGCTAAAGATCTAAACTTCAGCCTAGAAATAGGTAGCTTTAAGCTAAATTTGTTTAACTAATGTTTAGTCTGTAAGAGTATTCGGTAGGCAACATATAAATAAATACGTAATATACCACATAATACTAATGCAATGAATTATTGAAGGTTTGAAAAAAACTCATTAAATATTACCCTTAAATACATCCTTATTCCTATATATACTTATACACACACGCGGAAATATCTCACAAATTTTATATTACAAATACAATACTTGCGTAGAAGTTATCACTTACCTGGTTGAGTGAGACAAAGTAGAGTAAGAATTTCCATATGGAGCACTGCCGTTAATAGACATATTTTTGGGTGCCTTAACGGCCAGAGGTTTGTTTTACTAAATGACGATATTATTCTTATAATCATGATAGCGGTGACACTCATTAACGGAGTTCGTGTAAAAAGAGCATTAATGTCCGATTTAACGATCATTGGTTTATTAGACGGGTTATCATCGAATAGCGTTTATCGCACATTAAATAAAATCTAGTTATAATTATATTTTTATTAATTTCTTCATAATATATGTATTGCACATATCTTAAATACTTATGAATTGTTGAAAGCCAGAAAATCTAAACAATCAATAGTTTACTTAGTAGTTAGTTGGTTGGTTGGCTAAACTGATGATTCTTTCAGAATCCAACTAGCGCTTCCGCACCATTTTGTTGCCAGTACTTAGTAGTATTTTGTTATTTTTAAAGTATACTTTCTGTTTACTGGAAAGGATTATATGTACATACCATATATCGGATAAGGCTCTGTAGTAATCGCTCATGCGTATACTTGTACCTATGTACGTATTGTCGTATTGCAGTGAATAAAATAAAAGGAGCTTTCATTAAGGAGGACAATCAAGCTAAATTTTATTCAGCAGGGAAAACATATCGCTTATAAATAAAAAAATGGAGTGCCTACAACATACGTATGTATGTACATATATGTGCATTAATAACCCCGCGTATCAAGATAATGTAAAACCTTTATGCGAGATTACTCATATTTTACAAGAGAGCGCGAAAACTGTCTTATTTCAAAACGGTTCGTTTCTTTTAGAACAAACTAATTTCAGGCTAGTTCTATATAATATTTCTTCCAAGAGCTTTCGGCGAGCAAATTTCTTTTTTGACAAATGTTGGTTACAATATGTGGTATACACTTTAGACGACGATCTATACAGATCTCCACTTATGGTTGTCAACCAATTCATAATACCATGGACATTTGGATTTAGCTTTGGCATTGCGGTGTGACTGCGATTTACGACCGATATTTGCGCTTAGGATTACTATGTATAATAAACTAATACGTTGGCCGAAATGAATTCGTTGCGTCGGTTGTGCCAACGAGTTCGACTGACATATCGTGCAAACTGCAGGGAGATGCAACAATCAAAGTATTGGATAATTCTGTTTTGTATATTGCCTACTTTGTTGTTATGCCAAACTTGCCGTGCAGCAAAAGTAGAGAGCTTCCGACTTTTGTTTGTTCTCGTAAGACGTGCGGCCCGATTGCTTCATACTATACTCTACTCTACTTGCAACGACACCAAAGTACTCATATTCTGCTCACTTGTAGTAAACAATGATATGACCCTCGGAGCCATTTTCAAATAATATCTGGAACCGAGTTTGACTTGAATTTGGATTTAGTAGTCCACACTTGTGAAACAATTGAAACTTAAATATCTCTCAAATTGAGCTTTTGGTAAAAAGCAATTTACATACAAAATGTCAACTAGACTTTCGGAGTTCAAATAATTAACTACAAGCAAGCAATGGCAAACCTCCTAGTGTATTTCTGCTATGAAAAACCTCCTCATAAAAAATATCTGCCGTTCGGAGTCATCTTGAAACTGTAGATCCCTCCATTTGTGGAACAACATCAAGATGCACGCCACAAATAGGAGGAGGAGCTCGGCTAAACACCCAAAAAGCGTGTACGCGCCAATTATGTATGAATGTAGAAAATTTAATATTATGAAAACGCTATGTAAACTTTCATGTAAGGTAGATGAATAGTGGCAGAGAAAGTTTGCACACTCTCTACTTCAGAACTGTCGAGTTACCCTTTGGCTTGCGCGATGTAGACAGAGTTGAATGATATAAGATCAGTTCCGTTCTTTGCCAAGTTGTTCGCGACGCAATTTCCAGGAATATCTCCATGCCCAGGTACCCAGACAATATTTGTAGCGCAGGACTTCGCTAGCTCATTTAGAATAGCCCTGCATTCAATTACTTGTGGAGTAATTATTATTGTACCCTAGGTTTTTAGGATTAGGATTTTGAGGATTTTAAAGCTGCATTCGAGAGTAAGACCAAAGTTGCTTATATGCCGCGATGTCTGAATTTGGTATACCCGCAAAACTAATATGGATATGCAAAATGACGTTGCTCAATACCAGCAGCGCCGTCAAAATGGAAAAGAGCCATTTGATACCAAATGAGGTTTTAGACAAATGACTCTCTGTTTTCGTAAATCTTCCTCAACCTGATGCTGGAAAAGATCGTGCGAGCCGCAGAACTTAATAGCTCAGGCACAATTTTTTATAAGAGCGTACAATTTCCTGCCTTCTCCAAACTGGATAAAGAGTACAAACAGTCGGCGCTCTCTCGTATCGGCACCCACGCCACTGTTGACCGTTATGACTTCGAGGTTGTAAAAGGCTTCGATTATCTACAAGCCAGCATTATCACCGATAACAATGTCAACTTTGAAATCCAGCAGAGAATCTCTCTTGCCAACAAGTGTTACTTTGGACTAAGTAGGCAATTGAATAGTAAAGGCTTCTCTCGATGAACGAAACTAACACTCTACAAGGCCCTCATCATGTCTGTCCTAGCGATGACAACATCCGATAAGGCGCCTCTTGGAGCGTTTGAGAGAAATATTCTGCGGAAAATTTTTGGACCCTTGCCCATTGGTTACGCCGGGTATCCTAGGCCATGGATCAATGAGCAGTGAATAAAGATCCAGCGGCTTCCTTGACTGGGTCATGTCCGAGTGGATACAAACGCTGTGGCTCTGACAGTATTCGATGCGGTACCAGCTGGTGGTAGCTGAGAAAGATGAAGAAGGCCTCCTCTGCGTTGGAAAGATCAGGTGGAGAAGCACTTCGCCTCTTTGTTGAATTTTGACTGGCTGAGAAGAACGCTTCCTCTGCTTTGGAAAGATCAGGTGGAGAAGGACTTGGCTTCACTTTGTTGAATTTTGACTGGCGCGCTTTGTTAAACTCGGCCAAAATCGCGTAAGCAATTACCGCGCCAATCAAGAGAAAGGAGGATTTTATAGCAGCGACTATCAGAGTAGATTCTGTTGCAACGGATGAGTTCCTGACCCACAACGCATATTTCGATTATAGATCAACTTTCACACATGTATGTATGTATGCATTATTACGTTATCATCACAATTTATTTATAGTACGTAACTTCTGCTCAAATATGAACGAGACGTTATCAATAAAACGGTCCGCGGATGACATATGGCAAAAATATATTTTTTGTTTTTTTGTAGGACTGTTATAAGCTTACATGGCAAATTTCAGCGTTATATGTCACAAAGTTTGTTTTCTGTGCTACTGTAAACAAGTCAAGCTCGAGTGTGTTCTTCGAATTCTCTTTTATGACTTTAATTGTCTCAAAATGTTTTCCACGGAGCGGCAACTTGAGCTTGGGAAACAGGAAAAAGTCACATGGAGCCATATCAGGCGAATACGGTGCTTGCAGAACGATATTAACATTATTTTTGTTCAAATAATCGCGAACAAGACGTGATGTGTGAGCTGGTGCATTATCGTGATGCAAGAACCATGACTTGTTGTCCCACAATTCCTTCCTTTTAAGACGAATGTTCTCGCGCAAACGCTTTAAAACGTCTAAATAATATTCAGCGTTAACCGATTGGCCTTGCGAAAGGAACTCCGAGTGAACCACACCTTCGTAATCGAAAAAAACAATCAGCATAACCTTAATTTTTGAGCAACTTTGGCGTGGTTTTTTGAGTTGATGTACGGTCCTCTTTGAACGATTTGTACCACTGGAAAACACGTGCACGCGATAGAGCAGAGTCCCCATAGGTTGTCTGCAACATTTTTAAGGCGTCTGAAGCCGAAATTTTGTTGGAATAACAAAATTTCAAACAAATTCTTTGTTCAACTTGAATTTCCATCGTTAAATTCGAAGAACACACTCGAACTTGACTTGTTTACAGTAGCACAGAAAACAAACTTTGTGACATATAACGCTGAAATTTGCCATGTAAGCTTATAACAGTCCTACAAAAAAACAAAAAATTTATTTTTGCCATATGTCATCCGCGGACCGTTTTATTGATAACGTCTCATTCATATTTGAGTAGAAGGTATAAATGCTGGGTGATAATCTCAGAAGGGCCCGAATTCGACAGATTCTGATGAAAAGTTAACATGATATCTGATAGAGCAATTGTAACATGCATTATTGCGAAATACCATTGCTCAAAAAAAAATGTCTACAGGGTGGGCCAAATAAGGCCTACTAATGTTAAGCACAAACACCTTTTTTATTTTTTGACATATTTATTCGTCTCTTTTTGTAGGTTATTATTGAATTATTGGAAATTTATTATGGAACCCTACCGCAAGACCACCAACAACGGCTGCAATACGCTATTCGTTTTACACAATTAGCCCCACAAATGGATTTTTTAAATAATGTTTTGATGTCGGATGAAGCGCATTTCCATTTAAATGGTTATGCCAACAAACAAAACTGTAGATTGTGGGGCTCTGAAAATCCAAGGGCAACACACCAACATCAGTTGGACCCATATAAATGTACTGTTTGGCGCGGTGTTATGGCCACTAGAGTTATCGGTCCACATTTCTTCGAAAATGAAGATGAAACGCCGAAATCGATTTCAGGAGCTTCTTACAGAACATTGATTGAAAGTTTTTGCGGCCAATGGCGGAGCAGTGTCTTAATTTGTGGTTTCAACAAGATGGAGCAACTGCACATACTGCTAGGCAAACTATGGACCTGCTGCGTGAAATTTTTGGCGAACGTCTGATTTACAAAAATTCAGATTTCTCTTGGCCACCTCGTTCGCCAGATTTTACTGCGCCCGACTTCTTTTTATGAGGACATTTAAAACAGAAGGTGTAACTTAATAAACCAAAGGGTATTAGACAACTGAAGCAAAATATTCGAGATGAAATACTGAGCCTTCAACCAGAAACATTGTGTGGTGCAATAGAAAACGCGTTAAAAAGAGCCAATCTTTGTATATCCATAAAATATATTCAATGTATAAAAACAATAAACCAAAATAAATGATTACTGCAAAAGTTATTTGTGTTTAACATTAGTAAGTCTTATTTGGCCCACCCTGCACAATCATGTGAACGGCTTTTATTTTCACTTATGCCCTCCGAAAGGTTAACATGGGATATCTGTATATGAACTTATGTATAAATTTCACTTTAGCGCCGAAGAAATGCGAATGTAAGTAAAAATGAATCCGCAAGTTATTGCCTTTTCGGAAAATGTAGCATTTTTATTACTTTTGTACATTATGAACATGCTTACATATATAGCATGATTTTTTCAGTTATGAAAACAACTATATATACATGGTACAAGAAGTTTGGGGGATTAACAAGAAAATATATGTATTTTCAAAACACTCGTGTTGTGTAGTCCATTACAATTCAAACCCTATCCTATTTGTAGTATGGGACTTGATACTATGTTTTTTTCTGGTCAGGTTTTTACCAGTAGTTATAATCCAATAACAAATATTTTATTTCTATACGTAAAACGCGTTCATGTATCCAAAGGTGTCGTCATACGTTCATTTCACAACTCGCGCTCCTCGACATAAATACATACTCGAATAATTATGTACAATGTGTGTAGATATGCATGCATGAGTTTAAAAGCACGTAAATTTGTATGTACTTCAAATGTGTACGTATCCGGCTGTTGTAGTTGTTTCCCATATGGGAAAAGAAAATATATGATGCTGTTTTAACTTGTTTATATTTTGCACATATTCACATAATTTTTAGACACAACCCCTTTTTATTTATTAATAAATTTAATTACACTTTTCACGGTGCACAGAACTTGTTGGAATTAATATTTGTTAGTAAATGTGATTAGAAATTTCTTGCACAAATAACTTTCACACAGGAACGTATGCATGTACATCGGCAGTGATATTCATTCGTTGTCGTTTAACAAAAGACTGAAGCAACAAACCTGTACAGCTTTTCGTCGTGAATCTTAGATCTCTAGGGTTAGACAGAGAGCATGCTATTCAGGTACACACGATAAATAGTAGTTTCACTTTAGTATAAAAAAATAAGCTTGGGAATTGCATTACTGCTCGTTGAGCTAGTTCGCTGAACACAATAAAGGCGACAGCTACACAGACGCTTCTGGCATACTAGAAATTCTTTTGATGCCGATTGTTTTGCATGTATTGTACTTTACATAACTTTACATTACTGCTCGGTCGGATTATTTTGTATTCTCTAAAACAAAAGATTAAGAAAGCGAACTTGGTTTTTACTATTATATAAATCATTCATTCTACATATATTATGTCCACAAAACAGAAATTACTCGCTTTAAATCTACCGAAACCAAAAAACCAAATTCCCGGCAACTTTGAATATGAAGCTGAAAAGTTTATTACTTATATAAAAATAGTAAACCTGGAAATAGCTAATCGGGTGGCTGCATTTATAATCTCTGTCTACTTCAGTGGGTACTGTTCAGCAATCCATCGCCTTGGATATTCCAAACTTCGGGTCTTTACAATATTATTATTATTATTTGTTTTTTACCTATCTAATAAGAATGCTACACCATATCGTTTGTAATAAAGAAGCAACAATTCTTTAAGAAATCCAGTATTTTCATTATTAGAATTTGGATACCCAAGTGAAATGGTTTCAAGACTAAAAAAATATATTAAAATGCAAATTTAATGCGTTTATGTTTCACATTTATTTTCATTCTTCAAGCGTATTTTTCAAAACTACAAAAACATAAACTTCAACTCATTCGTACATAGAAAATACAAACATAAAAACTTAGCAAAATACAATATATGTATGACAAAAAAGATCTCGGACATTTATATAAAGTAGAGTTAGGCAAATAATATTTCAGAAAAAACAATCATTTTTCTCAAAGCATGCAGCCTTCTTGGCACGGATTCGACCAGCTTCTTGCATGTTAGGTTAGGTTGAAGCGGTTGTCTTGTGGGACACACTCAGGCTCATAGCCCATTGTGATGCCGCGTGGGGGAGCTTTCTCTATTTCTCCTAAAACCATTGTGCGCTTTTCAAACATTTTAGAATATCTCCTATTTCTGCCGAACTGAGATCTTCCAATTCGTTAAAAAATTGTCTGCCTAGAATAGCAAATCTCCGTCTGGATAGGGCAGGACAATGGCACAGAATGTGTAAGATTGTCTCTTCCTCTTCCTCATCAAGACAACTTCTACAGAAGTCGTGTGCTTGCACACCCATCCTTTGGGCGTGCCTACCTATTAGGCAATGTCCCCTTATGACTGAAATCAGTGTGCTAAGACTGTGTTTATTTTGGCTTAGCAAAGATTCTGTGCGTTTAGCACTAAGAGTCGGCCACAGTTGATGGGCGATTTTGCAGGTGGCTTCATTACGCCATCTTTCGTTTGCTTTCCTTACGATTTCTTCAAGGATAAGTAACTTACATGTTTTTAAGGGAATGCCTATGTCATTGTCTATGTACTCATCGGTCAACTTGGTGCCGAGTCTCGCTAGCTCAACGGCTCTACAGTTACCCTCAATGTCGCGATGGCAGGGAACCCATATTATCCTTAGGCGAAATGACTCAGCCATCTCGTTAAGAGATGTGCGGCATTTCATGGCTACCTTGGAGGTTGTGAGTTATTTTATCACCGCCTGGCTGTCAGTGAAAATGTAGATGTCATTTCCGGATATCGCATCACACTGTAGCAGTGTCGCGGCTTTCGTTATTGCTATCAGTTCGGCCTGAAAGACACTACAGTAGTAGGGGAGCCGAAAACTGAAGGAGATCCCCAGATGCTCGGAATATACACCTCCGCCCACCCTGCCCGCGAGATTTGAGCCATCTGTGTATACATGGATAGACTCGCCCTGTCTTACATCGCCCCGTTCCCACTCCTCCCTTGAGGGTAGGAAGGTCGTGAACGATGTAATGGCAAGTGTGGGCGGGAGTGCATAGTAGACCCCTCCGGGAATCTCCGAAGTGCCAGCCAGGATTTTGCCGTGACCGTAGCTCTTATTTGACCATTTACTTAGAGTGTTCAGCCTTATTGCCGTGCTGCGCGCGATGTATTTTGCATGCAAATCTACCGGCAGAAAGTTTAATGTCGCATATAATGCTTTCGATGGTGTGGTTGACATTCGTCCAGTTATGAGAACAGATGCTAGTCTCTGAACCTTATTAAGTTTTTTGATGTTCACCCCCCTTCTCAAGGGCATTCCACCATATTACAATACCATAATAGAGAATAGGCCTAACCACTGCTGTGTACAGCCAGTGTATCATTATGGGTTCCAATCCCCATCTCTTTCCAATTAGCTTTCTATCTGCGACTGTGAGCCGCCAATTTAGCTTCCTATCCAGTACAAGTCCTAGATATTTTGCCTATTCTGTTACTCTAAGTGGTTTCCCCCCTAGGAATATGTGTTTAAGAGCAGGTGTTTTATGTTTTCTGCTAAACAGCATCAGATTCGTTTTTTCCGGATTTACTTTAAGTCATCGACTTTTACACCAAAGTGATAGTCTGTTGAGGGATCTTTGTTGAAGATCGCATTAAGCTGGAAAGTGCTTTCCCGAGATTGCTATAACAATATCATCGGCATATGAGATTATTTTCCCTCCCATTTTTTCCAGTCTTTTTTGTGGAAAGACCTGACCTTCCCGAGGGATTGGGTCTTGGTTTTGTTGTGCCTTGGCTAGGTGTTTTTTGTTCATTACATATTTCATAATCGTCCGCGCTGCTCGACGTGGCAAGCGTGGCGGACTAAGTTTTTTAAAGGGGAAAGGATCTATTTTTCCTTGTTCTTTCTTGTTTCTAATAACATGCTTTTTCAGTTGGTTTTCCAAATCAGCCCACAGATGTTCAAATACATTGATGTCTGGAGATTGTGGAAGTGTTTCAAGTACTTTAGGGCAGTTGTACATAAGCCATAGATGGACATCAAGTTCCTTATGCGATCGTTGTCTTGATAGTACTGGTTATTGTCCTTAATTCCCAACTTTTCAGCACTTTGGACCAAATGTTCTTTCATAATTGTTGTTTATATTACCGTTAATGAAACATCATTAGGACTTCTCTACACATATGGTTGTTTATCTGACCTAAATATGTTAAACTTGCTTTCAACTGCAAATAAAGCGTGCTTCTAAAACTGGAAATCCTTATCCCCTTGACGCTTTGCCAATTTTATTCTCTTGTGTCGGTTAATCTCGTTGATGAAAGGTTTTTTTGCAACTATTTCATTATAATAAATTTTTCGCAACACTATACGTATAACTTTCGGCGTTGGAATCAATTTGTTGCACTAGCCATCGTTCATCTGCATCCGAAAACAGTTTTTGTCGTTCCGATTTCTTCTTATTTTCATGGATTTTGTTTATTTGAAACGTTTTATCACGGCATATATTTTTATGGGGAGCTTTTTCATGGCAGAAATACACTTAATTTTGATGTTTCACCGAGACCCGAACCTAAGTTCTCTCTGTGAATTCCGAATGGTAGCCACGCACCAACCCATTCGGCTATGGCGGCCACCGTTTGCGGAGATACCAAATTCAGACATTACGGCATGTAGTTAACTTATTTTCGTACTGTCGAATGCATCCTTAAAATCGACAAAATTATGGTGAATATCGATTCTCCTTTCATGGGTCTTTTCAAAAACTTGGTGTATTGTGAATATTTGGTCGATGGTGGACTTTCCATGTCTAAAGCCAGACTGATAAGGTCCGAACAGTTTGTTAATGGTGGGCTTCAGACTTTCACACAATATGCTCGCTAGAACGTTATAGCCTATAGGATATAGAAGACGAATCCCGCGGTAATTGGCACAGATGGCAGTATTACCCTTCTTATGGATTGGGCAGAGATAGATTTCAATATCATATCTTCCAATCACCTTCGCTTTGCTCCATTCGGATCTCGGTGGAAAACGTACCATAAAGTCTTTCTTGAAGTGAAGGTCGGGGACTGTGTAGTCTGATCTGTTTTTGAGTAGCAAGAGTCCCTGTAGGAGGAACTTGCTGTGATCGTACGACCTTGTTGTCCAGCTTCCTATGTCTCTGAGTCTCATCGCGATGCAAGTAGCGATTGCTTTTATATGCAAGTCTAATGGTAATAGAGAGTTAGTACATTGAGCGCTTCTGTAGGACTATGATGCTAAGCGCTCCTGTAGTTAAGATACACGCTGTTCTTGTTCAGCTTGGTTTGGTTGTATTTCTTTTCTGTTGCGGGCCACCAGACTAGTGCCGCATATGTTAGTATTGGCCTTACAATGGCTGTGCAGGACCAATTGGATAGTTTTGGTTGGATACCCCATTTTCTACCCAACATTCTCTTACACGTGTAAAGTGCTATATTCGCTTTCTTTACCCTGTACTCTGCGTGGGGCCTCCAGCTGAGTTTGGGATCTACGATAACGCTTAGTCATTTTGCTTGTTGGGTTAGCGTAAGACTAACGCCGTTTAGTTTTGGGGATTAAAGTTTGGTATCTTGCTTTTCTTAGTGAAGAGCATCAGTTCAGTTTTGCTCCGGTTTATACCTAAACCAAGTCTGTGGCCTAATTGCTGAGTAATATCAGAGCTCCGTCCATCTCAGGGAATATGCTTAGAAACATTCCTGAAACCATAAGCACTATGTCATCCGCACACGCCACTACTTTAATTCCCGTTCGGCTGAATTTGGTAAGGATATTG
The DNA here is from genome assembly GCF_027943255.1 of Anastrepha obliqua. Lineage (NCBI taxonomy): Eukaryota > Metazoa > Arthropoda > Insecta > Diptera > Tephritidae > Anastrepha > Anastrepha obliqua. The sequence continues at coordinate 76,283,628 of NC_072892.1, forward strand.
CTGACAACGAATAACCACAGCAGAGGAGATGAAACCCCTCCCTGAGGGGTTCCCTTGTTGACAGAGCGTTTTAGCGTGTTGCTGCCTACCTCACCGATCATTATTCTAGTTTTAAGCATGTTCTCTATCCATTCGTTGAGGGCTATGTCTGTGCCTAACATTTTATGGATCTTGTGCTAACATTGTTAAACGCCCCCTCGATATCAAGAAAAGCGACTAGTGAGTATTGTTTGTTTTCTATGCTCCTCTCAATCGTACTTACAAACTCATGAAGAGCTGTCTCTGTGGATTTTTCTTTGAGGTAGGCATGTTAGGATGATGAAATCGTTGTGTTTGTAACATTCTCTCTGAGATGTACATCCAACAATCGCTCGAGAGTTTTGAGAATAAAGGAGGATAAGCTGATGGGTTTGAAATCTTACGCTAGATCACGACCGCGCCTACCAACTTTGGGGATAAAAATTACCCTAACCCTCCTCCAGCTTTTTGGAATATGTCCTAGCATATCTCGAGTGTTCCACAGTATGGCAGGGAATATCCCATCTGGGCCGGCTGCTTTGTATGGTTCAAAGTTTTTCATCGTCCATATATTCTATCTTGGGATACGATGTGGTTGAATGTATTGGATGACAGGTTGGACGTTTAAGCACGGTTACTATGTTCTGTGTTACCTGGGAAATGTGTATTTATAAGATATTTTAGTGTATCGGCCGAGGATTTTGTCCATTCTTCGTTATCTTTCCTCAAGAAGGAAGGACAGGAGTGTTCTTCTAAAAGCTTACCTAATCTGGCCGTATCTTTGGTTGATTCGATAGAACCATCAAAATCTCTCCGAGCCTCTGCCCGAGCTCCTTTGATTGCTTTCTTGTAGTCCCTAAGGCTATATTTGTAGGGTTTGAAGTACTTGTGTTTGTAGCAGATGTTGAAGATTTCTTTTGGCATTTTTCTGAGTTGGCTTAAATCTTTATTCCACCAGGTGAGATAAATTGTTTTGCCATATGTGGGAGGACATGAAGCTTCAAGCCCTTTCGTCAACGAAGCTTCGAAAGTTCTTACTTTCTCATTTAAGTCTTTACTTGACGTTATGGTTTTATTTATAAGTTGCAGTTTAGACTGGGTTACTCTACGGAATATGTGCCAGTCTGTTCTTCTAGGGTTTCTACATATATGGGGTCGGTTTCTCAAGCTTTAGATTGATATCGAAGAAAATCCAGCTATGGTCGGATACCTTCCAATTTCTGACTTATTGACTATTTGGGAGTTATTGTTTGTGCATAAGGTAACGTCTGAGACCTCTTCTAAGCTTGGAAAATTTACCGAGCTCGGAAAAGTGAAGGTTAGGGTGTTTCCTACATCACATATGTCGAGGTTGGTATTTAATAAGAATAATGGTATTCAAAAAGTGGCTCACCTCTTTCATTCGTCTCCGAACTGCCACAGAGCTCGTTTCTGGCGTTTGCGTTGCTGCCAAGCAACAGTTTGTCTGTGTTGTTTAGTATTGATAGGAATCGAGCCACTTCGTCTGGCGGCGCCTGTTTATCTTGTGGCATGTATACTGATGCCAGGTGTTTTACCGATTTCTTTATGGGGGGAGCCTGGTTTATGAGGTCTAAAAATTGAATCTCTTTGCGATTTTTTTCTTAAGGAAAAAATTAATTTAGCACTGCAAAGTTTTTTCTATATTTTAATGAACATTTAAAAAGTATAAAAAAATTTTTTACTGGTTAAAATAAATTGAAAAAAATGTTTAACATAGAAATTAGTAGAGCGCTGCAACGCTGGAGTTTCCAACTGGCGTACAAGATACAGCTCGTAATTATTATCTAAAGCAAAAAATTCAAATGGATTTCTAATTATCATGATTTTTTATTCTAGATGAACTAAGAAAACTGAGAGAAATTCCAAAATTTCAACTTTTTGGAGGTTTTAAAGAAAAAAATGCCTTTCTATAAAAAAAAAAAATTCACTTCAACTTGGTATAAAAATCTTGAAAATTTTTATTTCATCTATTTTGTTAGTTGAAATAGAAGAGAATTTAGTACTGCAGGGAACAAGCTATGATTAATTTCAAAAGGTTCATTAGTTTTTTTCATTCATGTACGCCAATTCAAAGAAATCATAAAAATGAAAAGAGTTTGTTGTTGTAAGTTTGTACTATAGCTGTCCGGTCACAGCGTAACTACCTAACGCTCGCCTACCTTTGGCTTTGTATCTACGGAAATATTGAGAATTAGGCTCTGTAACTCTGTGTGAATATTCTGAAATATATAGGGTGATCAATTAAGAGAAGTTTTTTTCATTTGCGTTTTTTTTACAGATCGCGCGCGAGTTGTGGCAAACTGTCATCGTGGATTTGTTGAACAGCGTTTGGCATTTCATCATGGAAAGACTCACACCGCAACAACGTCTACAAATTGTTCAACTGTATTATGAAAATCAGCGTTCTGTTGCCATACAGCTCGTGAAACAATGACTTTATTGAGGAGTCATTTCGGAGAGCAGCTGATTTCACGTTTAGGACCTGTGAGTTGGCCACCAAGATCTTGTGATATCACACCTTTGGACTTTTTTCTTTGGGGATTCGTGAAGTCCAAGGTCTATGCTGATAAACCAGCTACGATTGAAGCTCTGGAAGCCAACATTACGACATACCAGTCGAAATGCTCGAACGAGTGATTGAAAATTTGACCTTCAGAATGGACCACCTTAAGCGTAGTTGCGGCCAACATTTGAATGAAGTCATATTCAAAAAGTAAATGTCAAAGAATGTCCTTTCAAATGATAAATAAAGGTTTTGAACATAACTTACATTTTTGTTTTTTTTTTTTAACTATTGAAAAAAGCACCTCATGATTGATCACCCTATATTAGGAATCGCTTAAAACGAAAAAAAAATTTGATTTTTTTGACCTTAACTCCATCTTCACCACAGCAAAATCAGGAGTACTACAATTAGAACACAGAATAACTTTTAAGTGTTTTTAGTGACTGTGCATGGTCGGGCTCATCGTTTATTTTGTGTTGTAGAATATGTTGATGTTGTTGTTGTCTTGGAACCCTTTAATCTCATTGCCTCTAGCCCAGGGTTCCTGTATGAATCCGATGTCGATGTCCCCCTCCCTGAGGAAAACATCCAAGTTCTCTGTAGCAGATTCCCCTGTATGGCTTTAGGCATCGGGTTGGTTGTCGTCTTCAGCTAGATAGAGCTTTTCTAGCTGTATGTTGCTGTCGATCTCATCTAGGTCGTCTTCATTTTCATTGCTGTCTGCTTTGAAAATTTTCGGTTAGGTCTTTCTCAAACCAAACCGCACTTTGTTGTCAGATTTTCTGAGTACTCATCGTTAATCTGTAGAACGAATGACACGCTGCTCTTTTGCGGGTTTTCTGCCTTCAGTTGTCCATCGGCACCGCAGGGTTGTGTGACTTGAGGTATTTCAGCATATCTGCACCGCTTAAGTCCATCACTGGTAACCAAATGCGAGCGCGAGGAGGGCAAGGTATGTCCCTGGCCGGAATGAGCTTAAGCTTTAAGCCTTCCAGTGAGTTGCTGATCTCAGCAACGCATTTCTCTAGGACAACCCTTGACCAGTCATCGTCGCACTTAATTACCCTACAGCCTCGAAGTTCTCCTGCAGATTAGAAAGAAGGGAGAACTCCGCCCTGTGCTCCAACTACATGCTTGTCTAGCACGAGCTTGGACAGTTTGGCATCCACCTGCCCCACTTATGCAGGACTACTCTGCCGCTGTTAGTGTTCTCGTCGATCAGTGCCTAGAGGAGGTTATCCTAAACCACCTCTCTGAATGGCCGTTTTATTGTTTCTTCGATGCTGTTGATCACGTCCTGTGACGCATCGCCTTTTTTGTTATTGTTCGTTTTAAGTTTTTTGGATAGGAAGTCTTCATACTCCTTGACCACAATGTGGTATTTTACCTTATCGGGCGCGTCACACTCATCAGTCGCTCCAGCGAGTTCATTTTTAGCAATCTTGCTATAATGAACCGCGCCTTCGTATAGCGAGACTTCAGCCTGTTAGTTCTGCCTTCTCCAAACTGAATAAAGAGGCAAAGCGAATGAGTCTGGTGGTGAACGAGGACAAACCGAAGTACCTCCTATCATCAAACAAACAGTTGGCGCATTCGGTATCGGCGCCCACGTTACTGTTAACAGTTATAATTTCGAGGTTGTAAAAGACTTCATATATTTAGGAACCAGCATTAACTCCTATAACAATGTCAGCCTTGAAATCCAACGTAGAATCTCTCTTGCCAACAAGTGCTACTTTGGACTAAATAGGCTTATGAGTAGAAAACCCCTTTCTCGACGAATAAAGCTCTATCATGCCCGTCCTAACGTATGGCGCAGAAGTATGGACGATGACAATATCCGATGGAGCGACGCTTGGAGTGTTTGAGAAAAAGATTCTGCGCAAGATTTTTAGACCTTTGCATGTTGGCAACAGCAAATATCGCAGGCGATGGAACCATGAGCTGTATGAGCTTTACGACGACATAAACATAGTGCAGCGAATAAAGATCCAGCGGCTACGTTGGCTGGGTCATGTCGTCCGAATGGATACAAACTCTCTGGCTCTGAAAGTATTGGATGCGGGACCAGCTGGTGAGAGCAGAAGAAGAGGAAGGCCTTCTCTGCGTTGGAAAGATCAGGTGGAGAAGGACTTTGCTTCACTTAGTGTGTCCAACTGGCGCCGGTTAGTACGAGAAAGAAACGACTGGCGCGCTTTGTTAAACTCGGCCAAAATCGCGTAAGTGGTTATCGCGGCAATTAATAAGAAGAAGAAGTTTTCAAGCCCATTGAAATTTTGTAGAAGTGCAAATTTTCAAACGTTGATAATTGCTTTGAATTTTAATAATTTTTGTTGAAGGTAAGGGCTAACAAAATCTGATTTCTGTGTTTAATGTTATAGTGTGAACCATATTTTTAAGAGAAATTCGCAAATAAAAAGCTATTGTTAAGCTAAAAAACACTCCGCCAATCATTTTCGTTTTTTGCACATCATTGTACATTTAAATGTTTTGAATCAGGGCTTTTACTTAAAAAAAATCAGTTTTTTAAAGAAAAATCATCTAAGGCGCGTGTGTGAATTCATAATTCCCGAGAAAAGCTTTTAAACTGGACCAGACGAAGTCAAGGGAGTATTAAACATTATCGCAGCTTCTTTCGCCAAGCTATGTTTTTCAAATTTCTAAATGAATACAACCCTTCAAAGTATCTTTATCAGGCGAAATTTGCTACACATTAAAATAATCTTCATTATATGCTATAAGAGGGCAAGTGAATATCAATATTTACATTTTTCTTTCCAATTTATGGAAATTAATTTATACCACCATCGTCGAAATTAAAGAATTTTTATCGCTTAGACGTTCCTCTAGGCTCGAGATTATCCATTTGAAATGAGAGTTTTCTTTGCTAGTGAAATAAGCTAATTGCTACTACAACCCTTTTACCTGTGTCCAAAAAATAAGGTGACATTGTATTTATTTTGAAAATTCTTTATTTATTCTTCCAAATCAATTTCATCCCCTTCAAAGTAATCCCCTCCCGACACAATGCACTTATGCCAACGTTTTTTCCAATTTTCGAAACACTGGTTGTAGTCACTTTCCGGGATGGCCTTCAGTTCCGTCTTCGTTGCGGCTTGAATCTCCTCTATCGTGTCAAAACGGTGTCCCCGGAGCGGTCTTTTGAGCCTGCTGAACAGCCAGAAGTCGCACGGTGCCAGATCAGGTGAATACGGTGGTTGCGGAACGATATGGGTTGAGTTTTTGATGAAATGATCACGAATTACGAGTCCAAAAAATTCAATGTTTTCGGTACCAGTCGAGATTTGACGCGCTTGAGGCCCAAAACATCCTTCAAAATGATATTGACTGAGCCTTTCGATATGCCAACATCATCAGCAAGGTCTCTAATCGTTAATCGACGGTTTTTCAACACCAAATCTTTGATTTGTTGGACGTGAGCTTCGTCAGTTGAGGTTGATGGTCGCCCAGGACGCTCTTCGTCTTCGACACGTTCACGACCGGCTTGGAACTCACTATACCACTTGTAAACATTTTTTTTAGACATAGCCTCATCACCAAAGGCTTTCTGCACCATCCTCAACGTATCCGAAAATTGATTCCGCAAACAAAATTTAATGCAAATTCTTTGCTCAACAAATTTCGACATTGCAAAAAACGAGAAACTCACTTTTAGCAGCTCACAAAACGACGCGTATCTCAAACAGTAAATGAATATTTCACATGAAATTTGACATAGATGTCACTCACAGTACTACCAACCTAAAAAAAAAAAGAATTCTCCTAATCCTTCAAAGCGCGCAGTTTAAAATCAAATGTCACCTTATTTTTTGGACACAGTAGTATAAATATTTGTTGAATTATACCCTCGATAATTTACGTAGGCTTTTCTGTATACCGCTGGTGCGAAAATTGCAATGTGTCTGCATTCAATTGCACCGATAACACCATCGAAAGGTCACCGCGTCGTTGAAAATAAAAAAACGAGCAGCCTGGTGCTCAATTGCAATCATTGCGTAAAGCACATTTAAAATGTCAAAGCACATGTCAAATGTGTTCATAATGGCATCTACGAAATGGGACGCTATACGCTTGAACAAAATTGGGAAATATTGAAAACCTATTTCCAAAGTGGTGAGTCTTCTTCTTCTTTTCTGATTTTCACATCGGTGGCTACGTCAATAAGCAAAATTGTCCGATTTGGGGCTCAGAAAATCCACACGTTACTGTAGAGAAGCAAATGCATCCACAACGAATCACTGTTTGGTGCAGTTTTTGGTCTGGCGGCATTTTTTCGAAAATGAGCGAGGAGCCGCGGTTACAGTAAATGGCGAGCGTTACCGTGACATGCTCAACGAGTTGTTTCCAAAAATTGAAGAGGATGACATGGACGACATTTGGTTTCAACAGGACGGTGCAACTTGTCACACTGCCAAAGTTACACTCAAACTTTTGACTACCGTTTTTGAAAACTGAATAATCAGCCGAAATTCCGATATCTTTTGGCCGCCTCGGAGCTGTGATTTAAGCCCGTTGGACTATTTTTTGTGGCCAGCCGTTAAGGACAAATGTATACGAACCATCCAGAGACGATTGATTCTTTAAAACACGAAATAGAAGTTGCCATTCATGAAATTGGAGCCCAAACAATCGAAAATGTGCTTAAGAATTGGGTTCGAATGGCCTACTGTAAAGCCAGTCGTGGCAGTCATTTGAACGATATTATTTTTCATTCATAAATGACAATGTTCAATCTTCAAAATAAAAAAAAAGTTTGAAAAAATATTGATTAGTTTTTTTTTGTAGCCGATTCAAAAAGCAAATTTTACATGGCCCACCCTATATTAGTTTGATTTAGCGACCGTTAATTTGTTTATTGAAGGACTGATGGAAGATTGGCTTATTTTAAACTGCCTTGCGATTTTAAAGTAAGCCGTTATTCGTGACAAATATGGAAAAACAGAAATTACTTAATCTCATCATCATATACTTCTTTCTCTAGTTGTAATATTCGCTTATTCTTCAAATTATCGTGTTTGTTTTGAAGTTGTCCCACAATTGCAAAATCCAATTTCTTTTGGCCTTCGATTTAGAGATAGATTTTATGAGAAACTTAAGTACACAGCATTTCATGAAGTGGAGGACCAGCTTCATAACTTCATAAGACTTATATGGATCTTTGAGAATTCGTTTTAGGAAGGACCAGACATACGAGAATTTTCTATATATGTACAATATATACAAATATAGCGGTACTCGCCTTTTAGCATATACAAGATGCTAATGGACAATTTGAGATTAAAACTAATTAACTTTTATTTCGAACACAATTTAATGAAACTTTCCGAACTTTTGCACACATATTATATGTATCTATAAAATCCTACAATAAAGTTTCCATTACATACTTACTTAGATGGCACTACAACCGTATGCCGGTTTTGGCCGAATCTAAAACATTGCACCATCTAACTCGATTCGCTATTTGCTAGCCCCAGTTGGTGACACCGAGTGCTGCTAGACTTTGTCTCCTTTGACCTCCCCAACGTATATTTGGTCCTCCTCTTTGTCGTCGTCCACCAGTGCGTTCCCTCTCGAAGGACTGCCGAAGAGTTATCCTTCGTTTCATCTTTAGGCTGAAGTCGTTCTGGCTGTTAACAGTGGTTCTTAAATAAACAGAGTCCTTCACAACTTCAAATTCGCGCTTGCCAAGAGTGATGTGTTGTCCAAAACGCGGGGACTCCTTGTATGCTGCCAGCAGACTAGAGAACGCTGAACATACGGCGCGGTTGTTCAGGCCGACAATATCAATATCGTCAGCATACGCCAATAGCATGACACTTTTGTAGTACGACGGGGCTTCTCGTAGCGCTTAACGTCATTTTGCGCTGGCGTATAGGTTATATGGGGATACAAAACTCAGACATAGCGGCGTAGAGGCCGTTCCTGTTTGTGCTACCGAAAACAGCTTTGAAATCGACGAAAAGCCGCACTGATAAGGTCCAGTCAGTTCTTTGACGATGGGCGTCAATCATCACGCGACGTTAATAAGACTAATCTAATGATAATTCAGTTTATAGGACCTTCCTTGAGGATTAGGCAGAGTACGCTTAGGTTTCAGTCCTGCGGAGTGGTGATCATATTTTGCAGCGCAGCTGGCGCATGCGGTGTGCTAGCTCTCCGCCTCCAGCTTTGAACAGCTCTGCCGGTAGTCCGTCGACTTCTTCGGATTCGTTATTTTTTACCGGGATACCGGTTACCGTTATTTACCGGGATACCGGTCTTAACTTCATTGTGCACACTGCTATTGGCACCGTTTACAGGAGCGGATGTTCGGAACCTCCCCAGAGGATACTTGGGAGAAGCTCGGTAGTTATGAGCTTCTTCGACCTTACGCAGAGGAATCATCCCTAGCTAATCCCAAGTGAATGAAGATCAGGAAATCTCCCTTAAATTTCCATTACCTGCAATAATCTACTCGATCCGGGTACGGAAATGATTCGATGACCGAATTATTATTAGTTGCAGACTTCAGAGAAGACTCGGTGTTATAAGAATACTTGGATACTGACACCCCATAGGTAGTAATTCAGGAGATTCAGAACTTGGGAGTTCAGCGGCTATAAGTTCGGTGCTATATGGTCATGGAAATCCAATCTTGTGTAGCCATGTAGCCATCCAATCTTGTGTCACCATCGCTTTGTGTGAAGGAGCAGAGTTTTGTTCAAAGATGCATGGGCGTCACCCGATATACTATCAATCTAGGATTTCACTACTGTCTCTGGAACCTCGTAAAAAAATCACTCCAAATCCTTCAGTAAAGAAGTGTGATGGCATGGCATGTCCTATGTTCCTCACAATATCAAAACTATAACAGTGACTGAAAACTTCGTGTGCATGGCAACAGTAACCTCTTAAGGATCGGAACATAGCCATCTATTATTTTTCCGATCTTTTGGTCTTGGTCAAATGTTTTTCGACAGAAAAAACCATAACATTTCAAATGCTTCAAACGCTAAGAACTATTAACCTTTCTCTCTCAGAACTTCCACGTGTTTTTTGAGTTTGCAACAGATTCTGTATAGCCGCCTATGCTTAAAATTCACGGCGAACTTATGAACGAATGAACGGGCGCACTTAACAAAATAAGAGATTTCTAAATCGGTGTGATTTGCACAAATAGCGACGATAATTGCATGTATATTCATTTCTTGAGGGAAGTTGAAGTCCTCCATGTCTTATCTAAAAAAGAGGAGAAAGAAAAATAATAGTTTCGGGAAGTTATAGACACATACCTATAAGCATGCCCTCAGTACTATATACACCCTGTATGGATACGGCGGATACTCATCGGAAACTATTCGCAAAGGATTTTCCTTATTTGGTTGCCTATAACTCTAGTAGAAGGAGAATGACTCTTGCCAGCAAGTGCTTCTTCGAACTTGTGTAGTACGCAATTGAACAGACAATAATAAGACAAATTGCGTTCGCGTTTCAAACTACAATCTGTGCCAGAAAAAAGGAACCGTGATTATTCATAAAGTATAAAAGATATAAATTTAAAATTTGTTTACATGAAATTATGTACAAAACTACGAGACGCAATTATCCAATAAGCCGTGTAGTCTTCATTGTTGGAGTATACCCTAGCATCTTCTCGGTATGCTTTGAACCAGCTTTCCTGGGTAGCTCACCGAAAAAGAGGACCAGGTTTTGCGAACTTGACGCATGAGTTGCTTTAAATCGTGTCCTGGCTTTCCGGTAAGATGCGTTTTCATAATTCCCACACATTTTCAATGGGGTTGGCGTCTGAGGACTGGGAAGGCCAGTCCAATACTGTGACGCCACTTTCATTTTTTGTTGTTCCTCAATGTGTTTTTTGAGAGCAGTGGTTTTGATGATGTGGAACGGTAGGATATGTTCACCTCCTTCAGTCGACGTTCGATGGTGTTGATACTCATATCTATTCCCTTTTTAGCAAGAACTGTGCGTACTTGGCGTAGTCGCAAAGAAGAGTCCTGCTTAAAAAGTTAGACGATCACTTTATCCTGCTTTTTTGTCGTCACTCGCTTGAAGCCAGCTCGGAAAAGTCATCAACAGTTTTGTAAACTTTATACCGCTGATACTATAATACATCACAACAAACTTTTTTGATTTTTTAATCACTTTTACAGCCGCGGCGTAAGATAATTACGGCCTTTTCGAATGCGTGCAAAATAAAAATACAGCCTCGAAACGCTTCGCGTACTTCTCACTCTTTTTTGCTTAGTTGCGTTTAGGGGAAAGTTTCGAACTACGCTAACCTGAGTTAGCACTGCCATCGTCGGCTTTGATTGGGACTATTATGCAGCAAAAAGCAGAACGAAATATATCTTGAAGTTACAAGAAAAAAACCGGTTATTTTCTTATGACACAGACTGTAAGTTTCCTCACATAAGTTTGTGAAAAGTTTCACTGTGCAGATAAGAATTATTTGAATTGATAAGAAATAATTGTAGCATATGAATTTGTGCTCTGTCTCTCATCAACTATAGTACCTACAACCTAATTCAGTAGAAATTGTGGTGTCAACGCGCAAATACTTCACGCTTGATCAAAAATAGTGGTTGTCAGGACGTTCGCAAAAACAAAACAAAATCAATACAAAAGGTGAAAATTCCGCATATATTAGCCTGATCTGTAAACTAAATAGTCTGAAATTATATTTAAACCAACTGGAACTGGATTTTTCCTGCCTTTTCTCAAAAAAATGTGTTTGAGCATAGTGAAATACACGAGTGTGTTCGGTTGGTGTTGTGCGGATATGTATAAGCATATATTAATAATTATTTCGAATCACAACTTCAATGGGGATGTTCGCATTTAAAATTAAAAATAATAAAAATATACTCTGAACCTATAATATAATAAATAAGTACATACCTACATAATATGAAAAGTATTTTATTTGCAATTCTTAACTCTGTATTACTAATGCTTTTCGTCCCAACTACCATTACTGATATGTTTTGCTCTCGTTTTTTTTCCTGATGCTATTGTATTGTAAATTGTCGAATATGCTTCTATTTATATTAGTACACAGTGCACGTTTGAAAGATTAAGATGTTTTTTGTAATATCTCTTTTGTTGCATATCCATATGGGAATAGTTAGAATTTTTTTGCTGGAAAAACTTTAAACAGTTGCCATTTGGTAATTATGAAAACGAAACATAAATGAAGTCGTTATAATTTTAGCCTTAAGCTCGCAATTAGTGCTTAAAATAAATTTGTATGTACATATAAATGGCCTCCTCACTGCACTTATGAAGACGAACTGATCGGCCTAATCTGGTACCACTTTTTCTGGCATACCCGTCCTTATCTCGGTTAAGAGTCGTGAATCATCTGCACTGAGCAAGTATGCACAAATTATGTTGTGTCAACCATATCAAACAGTTACTTGTTAAGCTTCTACTAGAGTTTTGTGACATTTCCGGTAAACTAACAAATAGTTTTATTTCATCGAAAAACTGATATATTCGAAGCAGATGGCTAAGTGGCTAATCTGATAATTTCACTGATCATCACGTATTTCAAAGAAGGAAGGCACGCCGACGTTTAAGCAGACACAAAGTTTGTCCACCGGTCCATACTTAAACGTATCTTCAAATTGAATTTGATTTTCGTATCTAACTTAATTTTTAAATAACCCAACCGTACAGTTGCTCAAAGTATTGTCCTTTAGCGCACAATTGAAGACTAAGAATTTGGGACCAGTTGAGCACTTTGGTGATATGTGTTTCTTGAAACCACGTTTTCGTTGCCTTAGGGCAAATTTCCTGTAGAAGAGGTATTTTCAATGGAAAGGCCCTAACTACTCAAGTAGCTCTTAAATAGTTCTGGTTCAAAATGTTCAAGTAGTTGTTAGAAGGTATTTATCCATCGATTCTTTCGCATTTTCAAGTTCCATTCCAACTAACCCAACTCAACAGCATCAGCGATCTGCCGTCAAACTTTAAAGTTGGTTTCACATATTTTTTTGTCAAAACGACACCATTTCTGCACCACATGTACTGTCACCCATGTGAGAGGAATCTTCGTTCCATGCATCTCACAAATCCCCGACTATATTATTGTTCTCCAGTCTTCAATTGTGTAATGATTATTTGTTAATGTACTATGTTTGCAGTAAGTCTCTACGATCAACACATTCCTCGGTCAATACGAGAGGTTGGTTAATATGCCGACAGAAGGGCCAGAATAAAATAAAATTAATTTATTTACATACATATACTTTAAAGAAACTAATATAAATGTTGTAAATGTACTTTTTAAAATGAAATAAATTCTGCTAGAAACCCTAGAGGTGAGTCCTCTGCCTAAGATGCTTAGTGCTCCCACTCCATAATATGTGGAGTTCATGCTCATGGACCAAGTTCATCCTCAACGCACTTCACGGCAAACAATTTCAGCATTGTATCGTCGTTTCTGGGCACACTTTTAGGCGCACTAGTTCAATGAATAGATGTGAGATGAGTTTTACCATTGCCGTGAGAATACTCAAAGAGCGCTCGGAGAAATTATCAAAAAATGGGGAAATTGTTTTTGCATCAAATTACTCTATATTTCAAAACCAATTACAAAGCTTGTAGTACATTCTGCCTCAAACTGCAATTAGTGATGACATAGCCATAACACCATAGCCATAACCATAACCAAATTCCGCAACATTACAGCATTTTTGAATTAGTCATGCTATAACCATGATGATATTGAAGTAGAATTAATGACAGTATTTGCATTTTGTCATAAAACCACGTATCATTTTAAACTTAGTTAATTAACTTTTGGCGTTCATTTCTAATATTCACATTTTTATCAAAATAAATGTAAAGTATTTCACAGCTGCTTACGGTTGCGGGGGAAGCCTAAAATTCAATACATCCGGCTATCGTTACTTTTATGGCTAACATATAGCACCACAAATTGCAGTTTTATATCCACAGCTTAACACCGTAACATTTGACAAAATATGTCTGGAACTTAAATCGTGTGTACATGTGCAGGGTGTGTACATTATTTGAGGACAACTGGAGAGTAAAACTAATTACCTTTTATTTTGAACAAAATTTACTGAAACCTCACGAATTTCTGCACAATATTTACTATTATATACATATCTATAAAATCATTCAATAACATTTCCATTAACTGCAATAATCTACTCGATCCGGGTCCGGAAACGATTCCATGCCATTCCATATTCACTTCAGAGAAGATATGGTATTATGAGGATGCTTATTGGTTTCACGCTCAACTATGCCCCATACGTAGTAATTCAGGGGATTACGGTCTGGAGAGTTACACTCCCATAAGTTCGGAGTTATGTAGTCATGTAAATTTTCACCACGCAATCATGTGTCGCTATCGCTTTGTGTGAAGGAGCAGAGTTTTGCGCAACGGCTGTCACCGAGTCTACTCGAAATCCTTGACTAAATAAGTGTGGTGGCATGACCTATCCTTGTTGCTCACAACATCTAAAACTATAATAGTGGCTGGAAACTTCGTGTGCCTGAAAAAAGGAACCTCTGTAGGATTGGAACATAGCTATCTGTCATTTCTGCTGTTGGTCGTTTTGGTCATGGCAAAATTCAGATGCTTTTAATTTTGTTTAGAAAGCGTTTTGATCGGATGACTCGCTGTTCTAGTGTTTCTTTTGCATAGACATAGATTGTCTTCTGCGCATAAAGTAAGATTTCTATCGGAGATCTTCATGGATACCTCGGCGGCTAAGACCTACAGAAACATTAGGGGTCCTCGTCAATGATCGCTTGCACTTGTTGAACAAATTCTTCAGATCGGATAGGTTCAGAACGTACTTGTTGTTTTTTGTGTTTTAAAACAGATTCTGTATCGCCGCATATGCTTAAAATTCACGGCGAACTTATGATTGAATGAATGGGCGTACTTAAAAAAAGTAGAGATATCTAAATCGGTGTGATTTGCTCTAATAGCGACGATAACTGCATGCCTCTTCATTTGTTGAGTTAAGTTGAAATTCTCATGCCTTATCTGAAAAAGAGGAGAAAGAAAAATAATGGTATCGGGAAGTTATAGCGAAATATGTATATATGTCTTCAAATATCTTATGCATCCTGTATTTTATAAAACTCGAAAAAAACTGCTAAATATTGAAATGCAGTCGGGCTATGTTCAAAGCTTTAACGCCCTATCTCATCGGAAAGTTGCTTAAAAATCGACTGCAAAGTCCAGCCGGGATAGACGAGAAAGCAAGTTGATATAAACCTGACAATAATGTAGGCATTTCACAACAAGCGCATCGCCTAACAATTACCTAAATATGTACTTATAGTATCCGCCACTTAATAAATTGTGAACTGTAAGAATTTATCGAGGGATTGTGCGCAAGGTCTAAATATGATCGCAAATTTTCTATTACAAACAAAACACAACAAAATATGTCGGAATGATTTTTTATGCATTATGTCTTTTATTATATAGCATTTTCATATGAAACATAATATTTGTTAAATGCTTACTACGACGATTTCAGTATCTCCATTTCTTCGAATTTATGCACTAATCAGCTGATTCTTGACTCAGATGACAGGTTATGTTGACTGGGTAGAATTACGCAATCCGCGAAATGAACTTCTTAATGAACGACTATTTTCATAAATCGTTTTGATCAATTTTACACGTTGGTCAAATTAATATCGATCCATAACTAAGTAAATAAATTTATTTACATACTTGTTTAAAATATAGGTTGTATACTCGTAGATTGCTAGATTGCTATGACATAATTATTTAATGCATTTGTTTGATTAAATATTGTTTGATTTTTTAGTGGATGCACTACATTGCCCATTGTCGCCAGCCAAATTATACATTTACTTATATATTATAATGTATGTATGTATGTATGTATAACTAACACTTAAACTTCTTATTGAGTGTTTGGCCGAACTTCATCTCCTGTTTTGGTGTGCGTCTGTGGTGTGTTTGCGAACGGTAGTTAGTTTTTTATGAGAAGCTTTTTTCATGGCAGAAACACACTCGGAGGTTTGCCGTTACATGCTGAGGGGCGACGGCTATAAGAAAAAACTGTTTCTATCATTTGGTACCTCATGCCCGAGATTAGGAACCTGGAGACTACCTTATGGTAGTCACGCAACACCCATTTATCTACGGCAGCCGTGGTCGAAAATTGCAATTCTGCAGTCGAAATGTCGTGTTGTCATCTAAATAACTGTCTTCCTACAAAAGTGTGTATTGTAATATTTGAAAGATGCTGTCTGTCGTCTGCCGTCGTCTTATTTTATCAGTTTATTAAATCCTGTAATTTGAATTTTCTATATCAACTATATCACAAATAATTTCAGCCAAAGATCTGCATCTTCCTTGAATCTCCCTAACTATTAGCATGTTTCCTTGAATTATCCAGCTCAGCACTCTCAATTCCCACTGAAATGATACGGATTGAATAAATGAAATGTAGGTTTGCACTCCGACCTCCTGTTCTTTTGTGTCCTCTACTCATCGCAGTACCTCATTTAAACACAGTTCCTTTAAAAAACTTAGGATAGGGCTTCTTTTTGGCTGCAGAGAATATGCTAGAGTCTCCGGTAGCAGAAACGACAGAAGCCAGTAGACCATATCCCAATCCTGTGCACATGACTGCGCAATCTGCAATGATCTCTGAGAATGTCCATGAGTATTTTTAGTTTATCTTTGCTTGTGCTTATGAGTAACTTCGACTGCCACGTCATCGGGGATTCGGCGGTTTACGTATTCACATATTCACACACTACTAATCTTTCGTTGTTCAGACCATAGATGACTACTACTCTAGTTTTATGAGATAGTTCGTCCAGGAACTCGTTTTACAACTGGAAGAACACTTGATAGACGAAATGGCGTGTTGCCAAAATTAAGGCGCTAAAAGTAACTAACGAAAACAGTTCCTTTACACGTTATTGCCGCGATCTACATATTTTGCAGGAATTCACACTACTTAATACTAAATAAAAAAAATATATATTAAAAAAAATATTGAATTTGGTGCCAGGTTCATTATTAGTTTAAACATCAACCTTGCATTATATTGTAATTATGTTTTTTGCGACCACAGAATGTAAAAAATATAGAATAAGTGGGCTCGAGGATTAAGAGTGGTTCGGCGGTTTTCAACTCATTCTCAACGGACTCAGGAAACGTAGATAATTGAATTGTGATTTCTTTAATTTTTGGTATTTTACTAAAACTTTTTTGTTATATTGTATATCACAGCTATACAAAATTAAAAATAAACTTTATTAATTTGTTTGTTGTTTTACAAATTTGTTTATTTACCCACTGTTTATCTTCTTGTGGTCTGTTTGTCATCTATGGTTCAGACGCCAACGAAGGTTTTTTTGAAAGTGGTATAAGTCCGCTTTTTAAACAAACTAAGTTAAGGGCAATTTTGATGAGCTATAGACACCTTCTCTCCACAGTTACAATCACAATTTCAATAGAGTTCTATTTAGACATAAAATAAACAAAAACAGTTTTGCTGTACAATGCTATAGCACAAATATTTCTTTTGAAAGTGGAATAAGTCCTGAGAACTATAATTAAAACAACTTTCTTATTGAAATTATTATTGATTATTTCTACTTCAATGCACGATGCTCGTTAGTAGATATTACTTATCTAGTGCTAGTGTTTTATGGTGCGCACACTCACCGACGTAAGGTCATTCATTTCTTCTAAACGACAGAGCTTTTGCAGTTGTAGAAACAGCATTAAAGAAAAAGGGTCAATTATACACTGCCGAAGACTATTATAATGCAATAAGGCCTGCCGAAAAAAAACAGCTTCATTTTGTATGAAAAGAAAAGAGAGGACTTTGCCTCAACCAAATCTCTAGAAGGGCACCATCAAACAGAAAAAAAAATACGGACGGGGAAATTGTTAAATGGCTCAAAATATGTTGGATGAGGTTCAAAAGAATATTTTATAAAATAAGTATGAAAGAAAATGCTTCATTTAAAACAATTTTTTTATTTGAAAAAAAAAAGGAAAGACCAAAAAATCACGGCACAATTAACATGCTACCACTTTATAAAACTTCAAAGAGCATAACAAGAGAGAAATATGACGATATGACAAGTTTACTACCTTACATACCACCTATTCACCACAAATACTTCAATACCTGTATGCTAACTATAAAAGAAGACTAAGTTTAAAATATATTTTTTTTATTTAAAGATACTAATGAAGTAATGTAAGTAAAACGTTTATATTTTTAATATAACTGAAATAAACTCTTTATAAACGTCGTTATTAGTGTATTTAAATGTCTTCATTTTGACTATTACCTTCTACATAAAAATCCATTCACCTTGTTCGCGATTATTTGAACAAAAATAATGTTAATATCGTCCCGCAAGCACCGTATTCGCCTGATATGGCTCCATGTGACTTTTTCCTGTTTCCCAAGTTCAAGTTGCCGCCCCGTGGAAAAGATTTTGAGACAATTGAAGTCATAAAAGAGAATTCGAAGAACACATTCGAGCTTGACTTGTTTACAGTAGCACAGAAAACAAACTATGTGGCATATCACGCTGAAATTTGCCATGTAAGCTTATAACAGTCCTACCAGAAAAACAAAAAATGTATTTTTGCCATATGTCATCCGGGGACCGTTTTATTGATACCGTCTCGTTCATATTTGAGCAGAAGGTACATATGTAAGTACATAACAGAAGTAAATATATTATTTATGGGGTTTCCTACAATAACATATTGAGAAAATCTGAGTAAAATTTAAGAGTAGATATACATTTGGTTCCATAAAAAATAGAAGCTTTGACTTCACATTGCAAATTAATTTATACCGAAAATGTATTTCTATTTGAACATCCTCAAAATCTCCTCCTAAGTCAGCACTATAAAAAGTAAGACATTTTTGTATTCTAATAATTGAATAATATACTGTGCCATACATAATGGCATGAATGTATTTTCAAACTAAAGTCGGAACCAATGTTATCCCCCACCGTTGTGGTTTTTTGCTTTTTATACCAATTCGTGTTTCGTGCAGGGGTTTCCAACCTCTGCACTTTCGAATGGTAGTCCTGCACCAAGCAATTCGACTACGGCGGCCGCTTTGAATAAAAAATAAATAAATTATTGGCGCGTATACTTCTGCAAGGTGTTTTGCCGAGCTCCTCCTCCTGTTTGCTGCGTGCGTCTTGATGTTGTTCCAAAAATGGGAGCTATAGTTTTAAGCCGAGTTAAATCCAAATGCCAGTTAAATCCAATATTGGCAAAGAAATTAATTAAAGGGAAAATAAGAAGAGAAAAGAAATGAAAATAAAATAAATTAGTTCTAGTAAGCCTAAAAGAGCTCTTCAAGCAATATATTTCGATCCAATCGTGATGCATAGTGGTGGTAATGTGATAGTTTGGAGAGCTATAGAAATAATGGTCTGTAGACTGCTTTAGTCTTGGACCATATAGGATCTGAATCAAATCAAAGTGCACCGCAAAATAATTATGCTCCAATTCAGCAACCACAGTCTCCCATAATAGCCAGACCTACAGCAAGGATAAATTAAAGGCAACTCTTAGCAAAGTATGGTCGGAAATAATGACGTCTAAAACTGAGAATTTGTTACTATCTATCTCAGGTTCTTTGAAAGCAGCTAAGAAAGTCAGGGCGGTCCAAAAAAAAAATTTAATAAAATTTTTTATAATAAAATGAGTAAGTGTAATTGTTTACTTTGAATATATATTTAAATTTTTGTTCCGTGAACTTTTTATTTTTTGTAAAATTTACCGTTATGATTGCGAAAAATATATTATTTTTAGTTCTTGTTTGAGTTCAATAGCTCGGACTGTTACGTCTTAGAAAAACTAAATAAGATGAAGGGTTTTCCAATAACAGGTGTTATATCATATTTTGGTGGTCGAGGCTGTACTGCTCAGATGCCTAATAGCGGTGTGGTTGCTGAGGTAGATAATATACAGAAATAGCATGCCTGAATGATTAAGTTCTGCTGAACGACCAATTATATACATATACATTATTTATTATTTACAATAGTTCCCAAATTATATAATATCTCAGATGTAGTTATCTAGTAGTAGTGGTACTTTAAGTCAAAATATTCAGACTTTCATGTGTGTAAGTAATATTTTATTTTTACGATAGTTTTGAGTACAATTTTAAAACAGTACTTTTATCAACTAAGTCTCATAAAAATCTGCCATACTTTGTAATTGCAGCACAAATGTCTCTTCTGCGATGGAATCTTGTTAAATGTTTAGCAGTGCTTTTCTACATTATTGCGCGCAACCAGGTCGGTGTTTGTACTGCCAGTGTCCAAATGCATCATCATTCATCAGAAGAAGACTACGATTTCAATAAAATGCCACAAGAAAAAATTGACAAGCTCAAGGTACCGGCAGATCAAACGCTCGTAGTGCGTTTGCCATTAAACACGTTGCTGAAATATACGTCGTATAAAGATGTTTCTATATTACATTTTCGGGTCCCGCCAGACACACGTACCGCCTTCTTCACATTTAAAGCATATGAGGAGTCCAAAAGTGCCTTCCGTAAGTTCTAAATATACTGAAAATAAATTAGTATTCCTTTCCTACAAGATAACAATTCTTTAATGGATGTGTTCCAGATATAAACAACTCCCAAAGAAAATGTTATATAAGAAGTTTTATTTGTATTCACAAATACATATTTAGATGAAGTACTCGTATACGAGCATAATTTAATTTACCTAACCTTAGGTAAGCAAGCAGCTTTCTCTATCCCTCTTGACAAATCGGCTCCCTTATTTGAAAACATGTTGCTTCTTTAAAAAAAAAAGTACCTACATGTTTCACAAAAAAACTTTTGAATTGTAGTAAACACTAAACTTTTGGTGCAAATTATCGCCAATAGACGTTATACCCAACGTATACGTAACTGAAACTGTTAATTTCAAAATGTCATAACTTTTTTTTAAAAATCGTACAATAATTTAAAAAAATGGGTTTTAAAGCTAAAGAGTTTTACTATGCGACCTTTTCGTCGAAAATTGAAAAAAAAAATTTTCTATCCCAAAAAAAAATTATCAAAAATGGCTAAAATGGCCATTTTTTGACCTTTTAGGCTTCATTTACCAAAAATCCTGACGTGATGGAGCATTTTGAAGGTCAGATTCGTTTTCAGCGCATAAAAAACTACGTGCTGTGGTGATGGTCGTTATGTGTCTGGTGCTGGTGCCACTGAAATCGACTTGGCTTCTGAACTGGTTGTCTCCGCCGATACCATACCGGGTCTAGAACAGTACGCTGTACGTAGATCTACGCTCAAGTCCTCGCACTTTCCATCTACAAGGGACGTGATTCGTTGTTATATATTTGAAGTTAACAATTTTTAAGATTTTTGGTTTATAGGTTTTTGGTTTCTGCGCAAGTTCAACGTCCCTACATTTGCTCGATTCAGTGCAGCGTTCCAACACGCATACGAGCCACTTTTCGCAATTTTTCTCATTGCATTCGATTAACGTAAATATTGTATATGAATTATATTAGCAATATATGAAATATTTGTTTTGGACCATATGAATAAATTTTCCCAACACTTACTAATATTAGGGCCAAGTATATGAAGGTAAACAAACTTTAAACTATAAACTACTAAACTTGTAATAAAAAATATAAAAAAAAAAATAAAAGTAAAAAATTGAACTTTTCCATAGAAAGCAATGCTAAAAACTTATTGTAGGTCAACAACTACCAATAAGACTCAACTAGAGTTAAGAGAGCATTTTATAAAGGTAGCAAATAGAAGGATAGTAAATACAAAATATATGCCTAACATTTGTATTATATGTACATATATACCCATGGATGTTGGCGATTGCCAGCCAGGAGATGAACTTTTTAGGCTCAAGGTTTCGACCTTGGGGCCTATCAAATGGTAGTCAATGCATTCGACTAAGGCGGTCACCGTACGTAGTATCACTAAAAAGTTCCTATAGAACAATCAGTCTTACGACTTTCATGTTGAAAACCATCGAAAAGCTACTGGAATGTTACCTAAGAGAGGGGGTTATCTCGATAATCCCACTCCATAAACTGCAATTTGCATGTCAAAAAGGGAAGTCCACAGTTACAGCACTACACACAATTGTTCGCGATATAAAAAAGGCCCTTGACCTAAAGGAAATAGTCCTCTGTGCTTTTATGGACATTGAGGGTGCATTTGATTACGTGAACTTTCAAGCAATAGAACTGACACTCCCCAGTAGGGGAGAAGATCCAGCAATTGTTAAATGGGTAAGCAACATGCTAAACCAAAGGATAATCAGAGCCTCTTGGGACAAGTTAATGCTGGAGCTCGACCAAACGCAAATGACAGAAGCTCTGCAATCGCTTTACCCTTCTTGAGATGTGGTGCGCAGTAGTGTAGGGAACACTAATGCTGAAAACTGTGACCGACGTAAACGCAGTCGGCTGTCAGCTGTTACAATCAAACTAATGAGAACCTCATGTAAATGAAAAATTCCTTCCTTCCGTATCGTAGATTTTATTTCACGATATTTGAAAAATCCCGTAATACCCTGTCAGCTGATTGCTCTCTCACCACACAGTGTTGTCAAGCAGTACATTTCGAAATCATTTACAAAATAAACTGAGAAAAATTAAAATTTTTATCAAAATAACTAAAATGAACTATTTGCATTTGTTGGTTTTTACCTTTGGTTTATTAAATAATGAAAAATTGTAACTGATAACGCGGATGTGTGAAAAAGTGTGTAAGCAAAAACATCAATGGCAACATTAGTTCGTTTTTAAGTTGGGCACAGACGGAAAACAAATCCAAACAATCGATTGAAATTTCAACAGATGGATGCGTGTGTGATGCAGTTTACAAACCGATCGAAGATGTACAACAATTTTTGTCGAAGTGCGTGTGGCGAAGCTGAAGATTTTTCTCATTTCTTTTGAAATTTTGAAGTGAGCACACGAGCGGACAAATGGCAACATTAAGCAGTCCTGCCCTCAAATTGATCGCCTTTTTTCCGCTTCTTTTCCTCCCTTCTTTTCATGCACAAATAAATACCATGCAGTATTAACTTTTTTTTCCACGTTCCATGTGTTTCATCGACGATAAGCGTGGAACTAAAATTGTCAACAAATACACACGTGTGTGACAGAATGAGTTTCAACCGATTGTTTAGATTTGTTTTCCGTTTGTGGCCCGCATTATCCGCGTTCAGAATGATAAAGTTGTAGTAGGGGTAACAGCAACTTTTGTAAATGACACTCTACAACAACAATGAATGAATAAAGCCGCCACCGTAGTAGCGTGGATGACCTTCATTGAAGATCTATGATAATTGCAAACGTTTTGCACAGGACACACTAAATAACAACAACCTCTGGTTTGGGGCAACTAAATTCCTTGGGCTTGGTAGGCTTAGCTCAAAGTGAACAGAATACAGAAAGTGACGCTTTAGCGCAAGATCGTATGAGAGATTGCGCCCTCCTAATTCACCGTGACGTCAGGCTCTGAGAATAAACAAACAAAAGGAAGGAGATTTACTTGTTTGTGAAGAAACAAAGTAGGTGAAAGCAATTGAAACTATCAAGCATAAGAAATTATATACACCCATTTTCATGCCCTGGTGACATCCGCATAAAAACGCAGAAAAACTTCATTAGGACGTATTTTCTTAGTTCGTGCTTTTCCAATTTAACGCACGCAATTTCGTTTTCATTAGTTTGTTTAGTTTAAACGTCACGAATCACATACTAGACATTCACATTCTTTTATTTGTTATGTATTATTATGATTCATGACGCCAGCCTTGTTAAAATCGCGAAAAAAGTAACGGTTTTGGGAAGAAGCCTAAATATTTCCTATTTGATCTAATACATTTTTTAAATTTCAATTAAAATATTTTCCAAATACATGTAATAAAATATTGTAAATAAATAATACTTTCTCTTTTACAGAGCGAAAATGTAAACCTCGTAGCGTGGAATTGCACCTCAAACCCGGAAGTTATCCTGTAATTAGCCCAGAAAATATCACGTTCCCAAAAAATTTTTTGGATGCTAATCAAAGGTATAATTTTCTATACAAACACACATATGTATACATACATATATATATACACGTATCTATAATACTTGTATGAACTTGTATACTAAATTGGTCCAATATTGAAAAGTAGATAATATGGTATAGTTAACTTCGCGGCCGCCGTAGCCGAATGGGTTGGTACGTGATTACCATTCGGAATTCACAGAGAGAACGTTGGTTCGAATCTCGTTGAAACACCAAAATTAAGAAAAACATTTTTCTAATAGCGGTCGCCCTTCGGCAGGCAATGGCAAACCTCCGAGTGTATTTCTGCCATGAAAAAGCTCCTCTTAAGAATATCTGCCGTTCGGAGTCGGCTTGAAACTGTAGGTCCCTCCATTTGTGGAACAACATCAAGACGCACACCACAAATAGGAGGAGGAGCTCGGCCAAACACCCAAACAGGGTGTAGGCGCCAATTGTATATATATAACTTCTGCATGGATAAGCTAAACTGAACTAAAAAGAAATACAAATTTATAAATTTTAACTATGTAAGGTGTCCAGCAGCTTATATGTGTGCGTGTCGGGTGACACACGTACTTGTTGTCGGCTTTTGCATGATGAAAATCAAAAATTGTAGATTTTTTCGCGGGCAAGCGTCATGCACCCGACACACACACATTTAAGCTGCTGGCTAGCAAATGCATGAGCGTGTCGCCGTAGCTTAAGGGGGGAAGTCCATGTAGAAGCCTCAAAATCGGTAATTTTTTAAACATATTTTTAACGGTGATAAAATAATTATATAATTTTGAAGCTTTAACACAACTTTATTTAACCTTTCCGGTCAATAACTTTTTGAGTTATAACACGAGCAGTTTTTAAATATACAGTTTCGAGATAAATGAGTTTAAAGTTTGAGGTACAGGAGCGCGCGGACCGCTCTCTATATAGTTAATGGGCTATAGAAAATCGATTTTTTGAAAATTTTGCATGGACCCACCCTTAAGCTACATAATCTATGTGTACATGAAAACATATATGAATACATGCATATGTAAGAACAGGTTTTTTTTCATTGGCGCTGTAGAGACTTAACCTGTTTATTCCAATCTCCTATCACCGTGGCACCATCATCTACTATTAATTCGCAGGAGAGGAAAGGCGATTAGTCGCAACTGTCTCAGTGTTTTCAGGTGCCGTATCTCTTTCTCGTCTCATATCTCAGCTACCACGTCACATGCCGCATTCCACATTCCACATTTCCTTTGTGCGCAGCATATCCATCAACTGGTTCTGTCAAATTCGCAAGCATCTTTTCACCATGGCAGGAGGGCCCATTCAAGAACTGCATCAAGTAAAAGTCTACGTCTACATGTGGCCTCATTAGCCGGGGCTTTAGATTGTTAAGTTATCCCACTCATAGATGCAATTTTCTCTTAGCGCCTTACGAACAAGCGCTTATAGTCTTCTGCGTTTTTGCATTTCATTACAAGTACGTATAAATGTATGTATGTATATAAAATTGCTTACAAAAATATGCGGAAACAAAGTGAGAAATAATTAAATAATCATCAAACAAACAAACCGAAGTTACTATTACCAAGCCATCAACAATTTATGTATTTGCTAGAGCGGAGCCGAAATGCACTTTTGTCTAACATAGCATGTATTGGAGGCATGAAATGTTCATTAGGGATCATAAAAAAGACTTTCTCGGAGTGCTAAATTATCAGGCATCTAATATAAAACATAATTACTCTTATAAGCTGAGTGTTCTAGTTGTTGTTATTAAAGAAATATAGAATTGTCGAAGAAACCATGCAATGCTGAAATTCCACAGCCAATGTTCAAAGCAGAACCATCGCCCAACTTCATCCAACCTAAAACATAAAAATCCCACTCAGTATATATGGTATTCTTTGCCATCGAATTTATAGATCTGCAAGACATGTTTAAAGACTTTATTAAAGCGTAGAATCAAATCCCACACATTCTGTAAGCAAAATATGAGTGAACTTAATATTTGCTTGTGAAACGTGAATGGTGTTCGTCAAAACAACTTAGTGCTTACCAAATTTCTGACTGAAAATACTTACAGGGTCCGGCACTCGAAGTGTAACCAACTTCAGACATCAGATATCCGTTAATTGGTTAAATGACAGTCCAGCGTATTGTTTACAAGCGCGCGGAAGCATTTTGCCAAGACTAAACGCTAAAAAAGAAAATGAGTATTGGATTTCAAACGTAATAGTTTAATTGCATTATATTTAACTGAAAAATCAAAACCAGCGACGGTTCGTGAGTTCGAGCACCTTAAAGTAAATAAAGTTTTTATTTATCGCACCATTACTCGTTACAATGATACTTTTAGCATCGCGAAACGTCATGGAGATGGTCATTAAAAGACTGTAATGTCACATGAAATGGTTCAAAAAGTGAAGAACCGACTTGAGCGAAATTCCCGACGTTGTGTCAATCAAATGGCGAAAGAATCGAAAATATCTGACCGTAGCATCCGCCGCATACTTAAAAATGGTTTCAAAGTCAAGCCTTACGAGATCCAAATGGCGCATGATCTCACACCAAAACAGCAACAAGTCAGACTTGAGAGAGCGAAGGAGTTGCTTCGCTTGGCCGAAAGCGGTCAATTTCCGAACATTGTATTTTCTGACGAAACAAATTTTCAAATTGAGCAATTCGTAAACACCCAAAACGATAGGGTTTATTTAACCGACCGTTCGTACGAGAATTTGAGTCATCGATTGGCCACCAGAAGGCAGCACCCGCCACTGTTAATAGCTTGGGCCCCTGTAACCGCAGACGGACGCTCTCCAATCGTTTTGATCGAGCCTGGCGTCAAGGTAAATGGGAAATATTATCGGAAAAGTATTCTGAATATTGCTTTGAAGCAGTGGGTAGACAAACATTTCGGTGGCAGACCATAAACATTTCAACTGGACTCGGCACCGTGTCTCAAAGTTGGAGTGAACTAAGAATAGCTAAAAACACAACGTTCGAACTTTATAACGTCCACATAATGGCTCTCTCTTTGGGCCATCTTGGAAAGCAACTAAAAGATTCACCAGTCTCGAGGCGCTGAAAAAAGTCATTGTCCGCGAGTGGGCCAAAATACCTACAGTCTCAGGGGTATAGTCAAGTCAAAAGGTGGTCATATCGAACAAAAGTAAATTGATTCTTAACTAAGCTATTTGAAACACATCTAACAAATAAATATTATATAATTGTTTATACCTGCATACAAGTTTTATGTTACCAGCTTGATGGTAAAGCACATGATAGTACAACGGTATTGTTTATAAATCGTCTTAAGAACTTTATTTTATAGCCTCAAATCACAACTTTCCTGCAAGCTCCATCTATTTGCATACATATGTCTAATGCTAAAAACAGTAAACGACGTAAACGCAGTTCCCTGTCAGCTGTTACGATCAAACTAATGAGAACCCCATGTAAATGCAAATTCCTTCCTTCCGTATCGTAGTATCGTATATTTTATTTCACGATATTTGAAAAATCCCGTAATACCCTGCCAGCTGATTGCTCTCTTAGCACACAGTGTTGCCAAGCAGTACATTTCGAAATCATTTACAAAATAAACTTAGAAAAATTTATATTTATTACAATAACTTAAAAACACTGTTGAATAATATTAATTATAGATAAATGAACTATTTGCATTTGTTGGTTTTTGGCTTTGGTTTATTAAACAATGAAAAATTGTAACTGATAACGCGGATGTGTGAAAAAGTGAGTAAGCAAAAAAAAATCAATGGCAACATTGTCTAGATACAGGGTGGGCCATATAGCGTTTGCGTTTTGAACCACCTATTTTTTGTGAGAATGGTAACACAAATGACATGTCAAATGTGTTCATAATTTACTTGAAGGATTGACATTTACAAAATGAGACGCTATACGCTTGAACAAAATTGGGAAATATTGAAAACCTATTTCCAAAGTGGTGAGTCTTCTTCTTCTTTTCTGATTTTCATATCAGTGGCTACGTCAATAAGCAAAATTGTCGGATTTGGGGCTCAAAAAATTACTGTAGAGAAGCAAATGCATCCACAACGAGTCACTGTTTGGCGCGGTTTTTGGTCTGGCGGCATCATCGGGCCATTTTTTTTTTCGAAAATGAGCGACGAGCCGCGGTTACAGTAAATAGCGAGCGTTGCCGTGACATGCTCAACGAGTTGTTTCCAAAAATGGAAGAGGATGACATGGACGACACTTAGCTTCAACAGGACGGTACAACTTGTCACACTGCTAAAGTTACCATACACTCGAACTTTTGGCTACCGTTTTTGAAAACCGAATAATCAGCCGAAATTCCGACATCAATTGGCCGCCTCAGAGCTGTGATTTAAGCCCGTTGGACTATTTTTTGTGGGCTGC
This sequence comes from Anastrepha obliqua, assembly GCF_027943255.1. Lineage (NCBI taxonomy): Eukaryota > Metazoa > Arthropoda > Insecta > Diptera > Tephritidae > Anastrepha > Anastrepha obliqua. The sequence continues at coordinate 76,311,684 of NC_072892.1, forward strand.
TGTGACAAATGCTATGCGGACCATCCAGAGACGATTGATGTTTTAAAACACGAAATCGAAGTTGCCATTCATAAAATTGGAGCCCAAACAATCGAAAATGTGCTTAAAAATTGGGTTGATCGAATGGCCTACTGTAAAGCCAGTCGAGGCAGTGATTTGAGCAATATTATTTTTTATTCATAAATGCCAATGTTCAATCTTCAAAATAAAAAAAAAGTTTGAAAAAGTATTGATTAGTTTTTTTTTATAGCCGGTTCAAAAAGCAAATTTTACATGGCCCACCCTATACAACCAAACACATACACACATAAACCGATGTATTGTGTAAATATGTAATTAAAAGAAGGCAGTTGTTCTCAGGGGATGAGTTTTTGTGCTCGTTAGGGGCTGCGGTAAGGGACTGCGTACGTTTTTCACTGTTTTCAGCATAAGTATATCATTGACGGTGTTTTCTTTTCTCATTATTTCCTGACGCATTTATTCTTCTCTGGGCCAGAGCTGTCAAATTTTCTGTTATTTTCTGATCAGGCGAATGTGCAGCATTTCCTACCCTCTACAAAAAGTGCGGAAGACAGTTATTCAGCTGATTTTAGTTTATCTGTGTACACAAATTCATCAAAGTAGTTGTGCGAAAACTTTAATTGTTACTAAAAAACTGAACTATATCGTTCTATAGTTTATTATTACTAATGTACATTCGTATGTTTATATTTTTATAAATATGTATTGGATATGTTTTTTTTCCTTCTTCTATTCTCTTATGAAATAGGCAACACAGAGTGTAAGGTAATATTTTCGGCTGGTATTGGGGTGACATTCTTTTCGAGAAACGATCCGATAGCATCGCATTAAACTAAATCGCGAAAATATTATCTATGTATACTAATATTCATACACAAGTGGCGCAAAATTAATCACCCTATCGGAAGATTTGCAATTTTTCAAAGTACGTCAATCCTTGTGAACTAGACAGCTGCAGTATAAAGATAATCAATGGAGCACCTAAATGTCAAAATATAGAGTCCCATCTTTCAAAATATTTTTTTTTAGGTATTTGAAATGGTTGAAGTGCCAGACTTTTTTTATTTAATAAAAATGTTATTCAAGAATAAAACAAATTCAAAAATTAAGAAAACAGCAGCGATTGCTCAACGCATTAATTCTGGATCTGTATGTGGAGCATAAGCATTTTCGCTCATAAGCATATCCCCATTTTCTAAATATTGAGAAACCTGAATTGATATCCTTTATTACATACAGAAAATTACAAAAAAAGAAAGTATTCTCACTGGCCTTAGTTGGCCGTTGTTCATTGTTGCATTTGCTGTGTAAATTTTAGTAAACTTTTTTGAAATTAGTTCCTTTTTGCACACAAAATTTTGTTTTGTTTTCTTTACGTACAGCTAAAAAAACTTAGTTCTAAGTATTAAGTATATCTTTTATGATGGCTCTTTTTCAGTGGTATCTGTCTATTTATTGGGATGGCAATTAAGTAATTGGGGATTTTTTTAAAGAAAATCAGAGATAATTTTTTCATGGGACTAAATAACTATATTCTGTAATGTATAGCCAATAGTCCCACGTTCATAAAACTTCTGGTTTTTATTAGCAGAAAACTGAATCAGCTACGATTTAACATCATCATCATTATTGAAACTTTTACCATTCAAGAAGTTTTGTAAAGATGGTGCAAGGTCAGGACTATATGGTGGATGTGGCAAAACATCCCAACCAAGCTCCCATTCGCTTTTCTTCAACTGCATTGCTTAATTTCGTTAGTTGTTGAATGTAGACACCAGAATTGATCGTTCGGTTGGGTGGTAAGAGTTCAAAGAAGGCAATTCTTTTGTAATCCCACAAACTGATAACAAAACCTTCTTTTGATGAATAACAGCTTTTGATCTTATTTGAGTTGGTTCATCTGGCCTGCTCCACGATCTTTCCTGCTGGATATTGTTGTAAACAATCCATTTTTCATCGTCAGTCATCAGTCGTTTTAAAAATTGATCATTTTCATTACATTTTTTTAGCAAATCGCAGCTCTTAATGTGTTGCGTTAAATACGTTTCTTTCAGTTCGTGGGGAACCTATGTATCGAGTTTTTGAACATAGCCAAGTTGTTTTAAGTGATTTTCAATGCATGTATGTGATTCATGAAGCTTATCTGCAACCTCACGTGTTGTACTGTGACGATCCGAATCGATTATTGCTTTGATTAGGACGTCATCAACTTCATCTGGACGACCAGAGCGTTTTTCATCTTTGAGTGAAAAATCACCAGAACGAAATTTTGCAAACCAATTTTGACACTGCCGTTCTTTTAAGCCTTCGTCACCATAAACAGCACATAACTTTGTATGAGCTTGCGATGCGGTTTTCCCTTTGCGGAAATAAAAAAGCAAAATATGCCGAAAATGTTCCTTTTGATTTTCCATTTTTCCACGAACGCCAACCGAAAACTACGCAACCGATCAAAAAACTTTTTTTACTGATTGATAGTTGAATTGCCAACTATCAAATAACAAAAAATTTTTTTGCCTTTGTACGACGTCTGCAAACCTAAAAATTCTGCATTCTGAAACCATATACGAGTATGAGTGAAATCCGCAATTCCTTAGTTGCCAACCCAATGTATAGGTATAATTATTATTATATATTTTTTTATCATGGTCGGCTGGAGAATAGCTAAAAGGTGATCAATTTAGAGGTATAGGATTTTAAATTGAAGTAAAACAAAAAAAAAATTTCATTGATTGGGCAATCTTTATTATTTTTGTGTAGAACCATGCATGACATTTATTTCGGACTTCGGTCGGCATCTCGTGAATAGCTTGGCTTGAATGTTGGTTTTAATGGCTCAATCGAAGCTGGTTTATCCACAAAGCATTTAGACTTTACATACCATACAAATAAAAGTCTAAAGATGTGATATTACACATAAGACGAAAGATAAATTGCTCACCGAAATGACGACGCAATGAATTCATTATTTCACGGTCTGTATGGCAAGTAGCACCGTCCTGTTGGAACCAAATGTTGTGGAGATCACGGGCTTCAATTTGCGGCATCAAACAGTCGTTTATCATGGCGCGATAGCGTTCGTCACTCATTATTGCATTGGTGCCAGCCTCGTCTTTGAAGAAATATGGGCCGATGATTCATTCAACTCATATGCCGCACTCAACGGTTATTTTCAATAGATGTAATGCCTATTCTTTAATGGCTTCAGGTTGTTTTTCAGTCTAAATACAGTAATTTTGCTTATTGACGTAGCCATTAAGCTAAAAATGAGCCTGATCGCTGAACATCATAAGTTAGCATGAGCGCGCGAAAAACACTTTGCGCAGAGCGTCGATTTTCGTAATACAATTGTACGATTTGTAAACGTTGATGAGGTGTAAGTCTTTCCATAACGAAATATCAATACTGAAAAAAATTACGTATTTAGTTTAACAGTATTCAGGCATGATCTGTTAAAAAAAATACCAGTCTAACGGTTAGACGCGATAGAAGTGAAACCTTCCGTAAAACAAACTGAGAGAGAATAAGACGAAAGCAGCATTAGGAGCGGGATAATATTGCTATAAAGTTCATATTTTATTTTCTTCATTTTATTATATTCATCCTCAATGTTTTCAATTTCAACAAATGATACGAGTGGCTTATGATAGCTAAAATATGATACAAATGCTTTGGTTTCGATGTTGTCAACATATCTTTGAAATACCGCGTCAAATGTTGTTTTTGATCGTGTTGTTGATTCAGTGCGATTGCTACACATTTTTAAATTGAATGTTGTATTGAGAAAGTCAATTGAAGGAACCGCTGTGTCCAATGCAAAATTTACGTTAAAATCGCCACTTAAAATCATTGGAACTTTATCGTAATCTTTTCTAAGTATCCGCGATACTTCTGGTGTATACTTTATTAAATTTTCGTGACTGAATTCCGTGATGCTATTTATTGATTTTTTTTTCTGTCGATATTCACGACACTTTTCTGCATTGTTTTGCGGCATAATTGCGGTAAATATTTAAAAATGAAAATATTTACGAATATAAAAATACACACGCGGTTGCTATTATGAGCGTCCCCAGCAAAACCTGCGTGACCGAAACTCTAACACAATTACATTTTTTTGAATGTTACAAACACATATGCACGCAGGTTTTTTTCTGGGGCGTGACCGAAACTCTAACACAATTACACATATGCACTCGTATTTGTTTGAAAATCGACTTTCTTTTTGGTTCTCCGTCACCTTTGGAAAATGTGTAAACAGTAAACAAACTTTATTCAAATATTTTCCCTCATTTTTGCATCAGTAAAATTAAACAAACGCCGTAGCCGAATGGGTTGGTGCGTGACTACTATTCAGAATTCACAGAGAGAACGTCAGTTCGAATCTCGGTGAAAACACCAAAATTAAGGAAAACTATTTTTCTAATAGCGCTCACCCCTCAGCAGGCAATGGCAAAACACCGAGTGTATTTCTGCCTTGAAAAAAGCTCCTCATAAACATATCATAAAATAAAATAAAATAACTGTATAAAAAAAAAATTTTTCTTGTGATTCGAACCAAGGATTTTGGATCGGAAGCTCACAATGCTAGTCGCTCGGCTACCGCGCCATGCTGTCGGTGCTGGCCTAAAAGTTATTTAGTTCGTCGCTACGTTTATATCAACATATAATATAACGCTTCGTAACTAAATAACTTTTAGGCCAGCACCGACAGCATGGCGCGGTAGCCGAGCGACTAGCAATGTGAGCTTCCGATCCAAAATCCGTGGTTCGAATCACAAGAAAAAATAAAAGTTATTTAGTACGTCGCTACGTTTATATCAACATATAATATAATGCTTCGTAGCCAAGAGGTCGCTTTTTCGTTTCACTTTTCCTCAAATCACTCCCAACGATTCTAAAGAAGTTTTCACTTCAAAAAGTTGCATAATTTACTAAATCAATCTTTGCAATCTTCCTTAAATCGATAAACTTACAATGTATCTAACACGTTGAAATATTTTGTAATGGTAAAGATAGGTATCATTATCTTTAGATGGTTTATGACTGAACGAAAGGTGTTTTTTATTAACAAGCTTTTTAAGTAACAGCTTCAGGTCAAAATTAGAAACCTCTACTTTAAATGCTTTGCTTTTCTTATGTATGTACACATTTTAAAGGCAATAATAATAATTAGCTTTGTTTTCTTTTAAATGTGACTTTAGTTATTTGATTACTCGGTGCGTTTAATGGAGCAGAATAAATACATACAATATGTTTGGAGATTTCGTTTCTGTACACTTTTGTTTATTTTTTATTTTTGTTTTTCATATTAATTATAATACAGGGTAGGCCATTTAAAGCGGGCCCATCTGGCAACCCTATAACTTTTGACAGGAACGTCAGATCGACTAATGACATAGCGCGTTGGAAGCGTCAGTCCAAGACAATTTTTACCATGGAGCAGTACACTCCAAAAGAACGCGCTGAAATAATTCAGCTTTACATCCAAAATAACTTCTCAATTGTGAAAACTCAACGTACGTTTAAAAAAAAAAATAAAGTTAAAAGTGCGCCATCCAAAAGCACTTTACAGCGTTTATACGCAAAATTTATTAACCACGGTAGTCTCAGCAATACCAGCCACGCATCCAGACAACGTACACGACGTTCTGCTGAAAATATCGAGGCTGTACGAGCCAGTGTTGAGGAGGCTCCGCGAACATCGAGTTATCGTCGTTCTCAGGAATTAGGCATCGCCAGGACAACACTCAGGCGCATAATTCGCATCGATTTGAAAATGTTTCCGTACAAAATTCAAATGGCACAAAAAGTAAACCCGGCTGATTACCCGAAACGGCTTGATTATGCCCTGGAAGGTTGATTTCGAAAAATGGTGATTTTCCGTGGCCACCGAGATCACCAGATTTGACGCCACCGGACTTTTATTTGTGGGGTTATCTGAAATCCAAGGTATACATCAACAAGCCAAGGACTCTAACTCAACTTAAAAACAATATCCGACGCGAAATCGCCGCCATACCGGCCGAAATATTGGCCAAAACGATGGAAAACGCCGAAAAAAGGACACATTTGGCCATCAAGGCCAGAGGCAAACATTTGAAGGATATCATTTTCAAAAACTAGCTGGAACAAATCTCCTTGAATCAAAATAAATGATTTTTCATATCAACACAAAAAAAAATGTTTTTTTCAATGTTTTTTTTCAGAAACAAATGGGCCCGCTTTAAATGGCCTACCCTGTATTATTTTCAAAAGTCAAAATGTTACACGATTTATGTTAATTGTTAGCATACGGCATAAAATTCATAATGCATAAAAACTTCTAATGGTATATTTGGGCTTTTCGTTCCAGATCAAAAACTTACAGCCTACAGTTTATGTCGAATGAAGAGCAACAACGCATTTCGATCAACGGTCCACAATTTGGCAATTGGTTTGCAGTTGCGTTTGTTAGTTGGACAGATCCTAACAATGATCGCATTGAACAGCAAGGTAAATGAACCAATACTATTTTATATCGATGTTGACAGACAGTGGCAGAGCCATGTTGTTTTTGAGGCGCATAAAAATTTCTTGTTTATTACTAAATCATGGGTGCTATGATACAACTTTATTATGAACGATTTTGTGGTTTTGCATTATCTGTCGCAATGATGTGAATTGGCCACGTTTTAAGAAGTCACGACCGACGCTCAAAGTCGACGGGGTTATGTCATACCTCAAATTCAACCGAGTCTATAGAGCACCTATGCTACCTAAGTCATGTTGTTAATTGATCTTTTAAATAAGGACGAGTTTCGTGATTACCTCAAATCTATGAGCATAGGTACACCGAGAACATGAGCATACACCGAGCATAAGACGGTAAAGATTTTGTAAAATTAAGCAGTTGAAAAGCGAATCCAATGAATCTACGTTGAATTATTGCGATTCTGTGGGGATTGCAAATGCAAATTCAAACTTTGACCTAACTAGGTAAGTTCTATGCAAGGCATCTGAAAAGTCAAGTTGAAATAGGGCTTAGATACAATAAAGCTAATACTGCTAACAAAGGAAAAGCCTGAATCAAAAAAGACCGTAAAGTCTAAGAATTCATTGACAGCTTTAATCTGAGTGCTTACAAGATATGAGCAGAAGCAATTGGATTTACTATTTTCGAAAATGTCTTAAGAAAAAAATTATTGCTATTAAGTGATCGAAATTATGTCTTAAAGAATCGTAGTAAGTAAGAGTTATCTGAATAATTATTGCGTAGTATATTCGCTAACGTACGTATAAATAACAAGTATTCCACTCGAAAGTCGTGTAATAATAATAGAAATTGGAGCAACATCCAAAATGGCGATACAAGGAAACACTTCATACTCATTTGATGTCGTACCAGGCTTGAAACAAGGAGACACATTGTCCACCGTCATATTAAACCTAGTTTTAAATTTTGTAAGGTTGTGGCAACCTGGAGGTCGGCTCATAGCAGCGCTACAGGCCCTCTAATCGGCGTGAATAATAGACTGCAAGGTGCTAATAGAAGTTATTTTACTCACCTGAAACTTCTCAAAAGTAAAATTACTACCGAGGTCGCGTAAGATACAAATATAGAGGACGCTATAAAACATTTGGATGTGAGGCATGAGTACTGACACCTAACATAAAGAACTACCTTCTCTGCTTTGAACGTAAAATCCTAAGAAGGATGTTTGGAACAGTGCGGGAAGCCGACGAATCTTACAGGATAAAATACAGTATCACGTTAAAAATTAGCGTTTCGCTAAAGCTAAACGGCTGAGATGGTTTGGACACCTACTCAGGATGGATGACCGCAGAATTACGAAAAGGCCCTTCAACTTCCTTATTATGGGAGGTAAAAAGCGTGGAAGACCGCCAGGACGATGTTGATGCAGATTTATGTCTTATAACGCTAGGACAAGCGACGCAATGAAGCGAGTCGTATGGAATGCATTTGTCAAGGAAGCACTGGTGCATTCCGAGCTGCAACTACTATGACGATTAATACTTTTTTATATTGCTTTTTCCTGATTCTGTTAACAAGGTTGATCTTTTTTTCCTTTTTAAATTTCGGACAAATTTTCGTACCTAGTCTTTTGATTAATTTTACATAAAACGTATCCCCTGGGTGATGAATTTTTATTGGTTGGCGGTTTTTGTTTTTAATAAGAAAAGTCGTCATGCCTGTTCATTCTTTAGTTTATAATTTAACCTGGCTCAACAATTTTGTGCATAAATATGAACAGATGAACATTTTTGTTTAATTCATTTCTTTATTGCTATCTGTTTTTCAAATATTAAGCAATATTTTTACTTAAAGCTATTTAATTAATTGAAGAGACATTTATGGAATGCACCCTAATTTTATAATAAATAATAGTATAGACTAATTTATTATGATATGAGGTCTGTTATAGACTCTCTCTTGAGTCTGGTAAAGCTTATGAGATTTGTAATTATTTCTGTGGTAAGAGAGTTTGAGTGCGATTGGAGTCGAGAGTTGTGTGATCTAGCATACTTTTTTATTTATTCTTCAGCTATTGTAGGTATCTTTGAAGTATTTCGATGTTTGAGTTAGCTGCAGTGCCCTAAAGTTGGATGCTATATGTCCATATCGGTTTCAAGATAGCTGAGTTAAGTGAGAGCTTACTTTCGAGAGAAACATGAGAATTTCGATACGAGTATAGTAAAAAAATATGAGTTTTCCATGCTATCAAGATGCATGCCAAGATATTTTGTGGCGTAAGATTGGAGGCTGATTATATTATTGAGCTTCACTTAATTCAGGCGAAGGCCTTGTTTGACAAAGAATTATCGAATTTTGAGGTTGGACTTAATAAATATGTAATAATTTATTGGAATAGTGCCGTCATGCCAAACGCGGTCAAAGGCTTGAGATATATCGAGAAAAGCCACTGTGCAATACTTTTTTTGTTCAAATGCTTCGTGTATGCTGTTTATGAGTCTATGGACTTGTTCGATGGTACTGTGCTTTTTTCTGAAGACTAATTGGGGATTTGGGATTATATTTCGGGTCTCAATTATAGGCATCATTCTTCTGAGAAAAAGGGATTTCATTCGACTTGTTCAGCTGTTTTTTCTGGTTCAAGGATAATTTTTACTTGAGCTACAATACTTTATTCGTACACTCACAGTTTATAAACAGATACACCTGATACTAAGAACGATTTATACAAACTTCTAAATTCATTTCTGGAATTAGGGAACCGAAAAATAGGATTCGTACATAGTCATATAGAGAATATTTTATTAAAATAATAATATAAAAATCGAATATTCAGGACTTTTTTGGACCGCTTTAGCTTGAGTAACTGCTACCAAACATCCGTACATACTTTTTACCAATACCTTGGTTTCATTAGCTTAAATTTGTTGACGATTTTGTGTTATTTTGTGCTTTCTGATTCTTCTTTCGAAGAGTTCCCATACATGCTCAATTGGGATCAGATCCGGTGGTTGAGGTGGAGTTTTAAGCTGCTTACAGTGGTAAACAAGCCATTCTTGCAACAGATAAGATCAGATCTTTGTCTTGTTGAAACAAGAACCCTTTAGCATCCAGTCGAAGTTTAAATTATTCTTGTTCAAATGTTTATATACAGATGTTTGTCCATTTTATCATCAATATAAATAATTTTTCCTACTCCAGATATAACTATGCACCTCCTGCATTTCCTCCTCCATGCTTAGCGGTAGGAATACGCCTTTTTTCATTCAGTTCTGTATTTTCTTTTCGCTGATCCGAAAACATCAAATTTTGAAATTTGACTGAATATGCCGTTTTCCAAAAATAATCTGGCTCATTTATATAGCGTTTGGCGAACTTCAATCTCTTCGTTCTCTTCTGAGGGCCAGCTTTATATAGACAATTACGGACTGTTTGTGGGCTTACTTTTTTATGCAAAGACTTTTGAAGATTTCGGCATAATATTGTGCACGTTATTTTTGGATTTTGCGTGACTGATGCTACTTTGTTGCGTTCCTAACGTGGAGTTAATATTTTTCCCCTTCCGGTCTGATGGTGATTTTGCTTCGAATTTACCAGCATTGACGTAATTAGCAATAACACTTTGCACCGTAGAATGCGATTTGCCAATTGTTTTGCCGATCTCGCGCAGAGACTTGTTTTCCAAGTACAATTTAATAACTTCGTCCCATTTCGTCACTTCCAATCGAGATATTACGCGCAACTGAAACTGAATCGGCGAGAAAAACTAAAAAAACCTATCTTATTTCGTTTTCAGCAATATTAATATAGTAAAAACGATTTTTACTGTTACTTTAGCAGAATAAATGTTTTGCAGCATTTTGCTACGTCTACCTGCTTTCCTTGAAAGCCCTCAGTGTGAGTTGAAATAACGGGAGTTTTGTTTGCGGCAATTCATCAGGAATGTAATATTCTTACAGTGACCCAAAAGAAATATATTGTCACAGCAAATATTTTGCGCAAAGCTAAAGTTTTTTACGTACTACGCAGGGTGTACCAAAAAATTGTGTGACCACTGTATATGTACATAAGGAAAGTGAGTCCTTCTTCTGGGAGTTGTTTCAGTACTTCTCCTTTTATGGGGTCATGTCCAGCGGCCTTTTTTTTAGTTTTTCTATTAAAGCAGTCATTTCGCGAAAACATTTTATGGCTGGCCATCTGTGGTACATGTTCTAGGGTATCTTTTACTTTTTGAGCAGTACTTGGAGAGGGTTCGATTTCGTGGGAGCAGAACACTAGGGTTAAGTGACGAGAAAATGTGTTTACCTTCTCGAGATCTGTTTTAGCCCATTTGCTAGTTTACATTTTAATCGATGATTGTGCTAGGGTTGGCCCTTTTAAATGTTTTGTTGCTTTCCATAGAGTAGTCAGTGGCAGAAGTTGCATCAAGTTTCCTAAGATGGTATCGGAGCTGAGAGTTGTGTTCTTTTTTAAGGAGTTCTTGAGTTCTTGAGTAAGCGAGTTAAGTGTATTTTTGTTCTCAGGGTATCTGCAAGTTTTTCTTGCTTGTCTTTTTTTTTCAATTTTTCTTTTATCTCAAAAGATGTGTATGGTGTTGCTTGGGAAGACATGGTGTTGAGTTCCATGCTGCATGCTGGACACAATTATTGAAATGCTCAACAGCATTTATAATATCTTCATTGCTCTTGAGTGCGTGTATGACGTTAATTGTTGAAGTAATAAGGGTTCGGAAATACATCCAGTCGGTTTTACTGTTTTGGAGACAACAGTGGGCAAGTGATTCAGCTGAATCTTTATTTACCTAATGTGACAAATACGAAAGAGTGATCGGAGGATAGTTCGTAACATGATCTGCAGGTTATTTCACTGGCTGGAACACCTTTCACTACACAAAAGTCGATGAGGTTTGGTGGAGAATACGTTGGAGAGCCTGAGGAAGCTGTGATGAAATTCAATTTCGTGATGGCTGCCAATAGTTTGCGCCCTTTTGCGGTACCGAGAATCAGGAATCCCCAATGAGTGTGCTTGGCGTTATAGTCTCCTCCAGCTAGAAACCTGTTTCCAAGCGTTTTAAAGAATTTTTCATACTCCTCTGTTTTGATAGCATGCTTGAGTGACAGTAATCAAGCTGGTTGAGCTTTCTTACTGAGCGACAGGTGCGGTGTTTTCATCCTTTTTTCTCAGTGGCGGATATTTGAGTTTTTGAAGGTTCTTATATACCATGCAGCCTTTGTAATTCGCTGGATGATTTCCTTGGCATAAGGCGCATTTGACGTCATGTATTCTCGTTTTGCGCGAGCAATTTGCGGATAAGTGGACTCCAGCGCATTTAATGCAGAAAGGTTTTCTGCGGCAGTAGGTTTTAGTGTGGCCGTAGATACTACTGACAGTTAACGCATTGAGGGATTTCGCGTTTCGGACGTGGAAGTTCAAAACCAATTTTTGTGTTGAATAAATATTTCACGTTATAAGTATCTTTATTGTTAGGGATTGGTTTCAACTCAATAATGAGCATTGGGAACGGTTTTTTTTTTTTTTTTGTATTTCTGTGCTTGATGTTGAAGATATGCTGTGTGTCCAACCTCGTTTAGTTTGTCTAAAATTCAGTGTTTTTCTGCTCTAGTAGGGGATACAATGCTCTTATAGGGGGTTTAGTGTTAAGTTCTTCTTCATGAACTTCCACAGGAGAAAATCTGTTTTCAGTGGATTCAGCGTTACCGAGCCAGCATTCGTCCAGTTTGGCTTGCTTTTGGGAGGATTTAAGTTACCTGGGCTATCGAGAAGATTTTTGTTGTAATATTTGTTGCAAATGTGTGTGTTTTTGGGGTGTTTATTGGTTTTTGTTGTAGTTGGTTCTGCAACTGCTGCTGTTTTTGGCTTACACCGGAGAGTGCTCGATCGCCATTTTATTATATTTTGGGTTTTTTTGTTCAAGTTAAATTTTGTTTTTTTTTTTTGTGAGTTGTAAAATATCTTTTGGCAACCGTAACCAAATAATTTTCAGCATAAAAGTATTCAATATATTTCTTTTTTTTTAATTTCTGTGGGTTCAGCTATGAGCTATTAACTATTTTAACATAGGGTAGTTTGCTCTTTTGCACACTTCTTCACTTTTTGTTGTTTATTTTTCGCAGTATGTATTTTAATGATAATTCGCGAATCCGTTAGGAATAGGATTTTCCTTGTCTTGACTTAACTAAAGTTGCCGAATATCCCCCTATTTATTAGATGAACATAAAAAAGCAATTATTATTGTACCTAAAAATGGCCAAATATACACTCGCCCCACAATGAAATTTTTTGTTAAATATTTTATTTGCAATCTATTTTTAAGACAATAAAATTTACTAATATAATTTACTTCACTCAGTAAAATAAGGGAATCAAAAAATGTCCCTACTGATAAGGCATGATTCAATTACTATAGGTTTGCTCAGTAAACAGCTTTCCCGTTCTCTCTTCACAACCGGCTCCCTTAGCAAGAAACTGTGTTGCTAACTCTAGAAATTGTTAGTAAAAGTGGAGCAAAAGTAAAATTTGTAGAACAAACGTAACCGTTAACATCATTTCTATTGGATTTTTTCATATTCGCTGACATTTAAATTTCTGAATTCGTGAATTTGAGTAAGTGTTTTATTAAAATCGAATTATTTCATAAATAAATTATAATTTTACATTGATTAGGTTATTTTCGTGCTGATATGAGCCTTTTCCTGTCCCTGTTTGTAAGTGAAGCTGTTTTTAACCGTTTTCCTGCCAGAGTGCACGTAAGTTCAAATGGCCAATAGACTGTGCAACTATCTAAAGAGTGAACCTTTTCGTTTACAGGTTTCCAACTACAGCGCCACTCGTGTTTTAAAGCCCATATCCTAATTGGTATGTGCATATATAAATTTTGCGTTACCTTTTTTTTGTCGGGAATTAGTATGTTGTCTGTTTTCTTTAGCTTAAAAGTTATATAGTTTTATTTTATATATTTAGTATTTATATAATGATAAAATTAGCTTTAGCAAGTCAATGATAATTCAAATAATTACAAGTTAATCAATAAAGCAAGCAGAAAACAATAACTGATGTTATTTTAAATTTTATTGTGCATGCCAACAAATAAAACACTGTTTGCAGCTTATTTACATTTGAGTAAAAAAGTAGGTTTTTGCTAGTATTATCATCAAGAGGGACTTAATTTTTCCCCCTTTCATGTCAAAATTCTAATGCCACAAGTGAGCAAACCTTTAATAATTGAATCAAGCTGTTAAGGCTGCCTGGGCTTTGTTCTCAATAGCAACTTGGCAGTTTAATTTATTTTTCTTCACCTAATTTCCGTAAAATAACACAAAATAATTCTAATTTATAATTTTAATTACAGGATTGTCTGCCTCTTGTGACTCTTTGCTGTTGGCCGAAATGTCAGTTACTCGATTCCAGCCATATATTATTTATGATGGTCATGTACAAATTGATGTATTAAGATTGGCCGATGAATCGTATGACGATTTTGAAACGAAGGATAACCAAAGCAATTTAAAAGGAAGTCATGAATTCATCTACAAATTTTATGTTTCACGAAATATTGAGGTGGCTACCGCTATTATTTCGATAAAGGAGCCTTGTCAGAAGTGTCCAAATATTACAATTCAAATTCAATCAAACGCATTTCCGAACTCACTAAATGAAAGCCATCATTCGGATAACAACAATTATGCTCAAAATTTCAATATAATACAACCTAACCAAGTAGGTGACATGACGTTCGAGTTCTATGTGCAACCGGAAGCATGGCATTACTTACACGTCGCATTTGCTAATGAAAAAAATTTGGCAAAAAGTCCAGAAGTAGTGAAACACAAACAGTTATCAAAAGTAAACTCATCGCTTCTACAAAGTGAATCTATTAGTGAATATAGAAGCGTCAAACGGCACGCCAAAAATACTCATATAAAAGAAAATCATTTTCAACAAGGGGAGAAGGAAGAAAACTGTACTTTTTGTCATCAAGTTAAATATAGTTTGCAAATTATTTTTCTAAAGCCAATAGAACTTCAACATAAGGAAATAGATTTAAACTATTCTGATCCTTTTCTTAAAACAAACACGGATGGCATAAAATTTAGTACAGCTGCTCCTGAGGACAATATTACCACAGAATACTCGAGTCCGCTTGTCCAGGAATGGCGACCCAACAGATTCCGAAATATAGATTTTTATCCACTCTTGCGTCAAACCTATCGAGAGTTCTTCATGTTCGACTACGATTTAATGCCTGATGAAAACGGCACGGTTCCAACCGTTCTCAATTTGACAGGTGGTATGCCTGCAGGGTTTGCTTTTGAAGTGGGTGACGTGTACGATATAGGCGGCACATTAACTTTTGCCCTGTTAATGAAACAAGAACTTAAGAGCGACTCGATTGAATTGAAAAATGTATGGTCAACTAATAACCAACTATCGGATTCCGAACGCGGCGTAGTTCTTGCCGAGAAATTCCTTTCAAAATCGGGAAAATCCAGTACCGAAGTAAATGAACATGAAGACAAGGTAAAAAAAGAAACTGTGTCCCGAAGCAATCAAACAATAATAGTTTGTATGCATTTAGCAGAGCCTGGAGTTCCTTCTTGGCCAGATAAATGTCGCTACGGCCAACGACTTTTACCGGCCTCAATTATAATAAATAATACGGATTCAAATACTATGACAGGACTTCTCCACGTTCCATTTCCTGAAAGTGGTCAATGGTACATAACAATGGAATTATACTGTCATGGTGCTGAAACGGCAGAACGGATCACAATCATAGACAATGTAAAAGATTTTGTAAAACAAAATATGAATACTTTGTATGGCATGAGTCGTTCGTGCAGTTGTTTTTTAGAAGCCAGTCACTATCTAGACTGCGTTAAAAATGACAACTGTTTGAATTCGATGAACGAGACAGAGGCGTTGAAAATAAAAGAATGTCTCATGGACTCTAAATGCACACCCAACTATTTAGAAATGGCCCGCAAATTCGAAATTCATAATAAATTTGCAACAGAACAGCATATTGCTTTAGAAATCTGTAACGCCTCCGTCATATTTACTATTTCTTCGAGTCCCTGTGTTGCTGGCCGTTGCGGACGCTTTGGCCGTTGTTACCACTATATGTCAGGAGGGTTTGTTTTCTCTACTTGTATGTGCATGAAAGGCTACCGAGGTTGGGATTGCACTGAGGTTAGTCAAGTACCATCGAGTATTTCTATACTTGTTGCATCTCTCTTACTTACGCTTAGCAATCTACTATTTATTCCCAGCATTTACCTAGCAATGCGTCTTGACTACTACACAGAAGCGACAATATATTTCTTCGCCATGTTTTTCTCAATATTCTATCATGCTTGCGATTCTGGAGAGGATGAATATAGTTTTTGTTTGGTAAAAATTGGTGTTCTACAATTTTGCGATTTTTATTGTGGTCTCATGGCAATCTGGGTTACTCTAATCGCTATGTCACATATTCGTCAACAGTTGGTTTCAATACTACACATGTTTGGAGCCATAATTTTGGCCTTTGGCACTGAACTTAACAAGCAGAGCCTATGGGTATTCCTAGCTCCGGCGCTTACGGGAATCTGCCTCATATCAACTAGCTGGGGAATCCGTTGTTACAAATTGCGAAAATGGTATCCAGCACCCAAATATCTCATCATATACATGCCATTAGGAACGATTCTCGTTATGATAGGTCTGATATGCTACGCCTTCTTGCAAACGAAGCAAAACTATCACATCGTACACTCGATTTGGCATATAGTAATGGCTCTAAGCATTCTTTGCTTATTGCCTTCACGAAAATACTTCTTGCCAAAATGCTAGCATCCGTTTTGCAACTTCGAATTCGAGCTGTACTAATGCCTTAAAATGTTACGCGAAATAATTTCGCACTCTAAAATGAATATGATTAACATATTTTAAATATATATGTACACATATGTAGTTATATGGATAAATTAATCGGAGATGGAGACATACTAATTATGATGACACTTTTATACTTTATATAAGTATAAAACTCACTACAGATAAGATTCAAATAACTTATACCAAAGACAAGTATACTCGTACATGTACCTATAATTTGTAATGCATACCTCTATTACCTCTATTCTTTATCCATTGGAATGTTAATTCTGGCTCATTATACTAGCTTGATATTGAAACTGACAACGTAATAAATAACAGTAACAAATAATTTGTAATATACTCAATATTATTTCAATCCCCCACAAACTCCAAACTTTAAGCTACATTTTTATGACGAGAGGCTTGCAAGCAAGATATGCACATATGTATGTACTTTAAAATTGACGCGTACATACTCTGTTTGAATAACCAAAACGGTTTCATGTTTGCTGATGAAAAACTTGCCAAGTCAAAAAACCGTGGAACAGTAACGACATGCCCGAAGAGGGGGGAGGAACTATAAGCAATTGTGTTAATGGAACATTCAATTAAACTTACATAACACTTATAAATAGTCATCTGTGATATGGACCCTAGAAATAAGAAGGCGGTTTTGGGTATGTCATTTATTCCTAGTAAAATTATAGACTGAACTTGGTCCAATTTTTGATCTCAGTAATTTAAGATGCCGAGATTTTTGGATGGGAACTTGACTTTTATTTTACATAAGTGTTTACGGTACAATTTATTTCAGACTTTCTTATGAATATTATTAAATTTTTTAGTCACAAAACCAGGCAAAAATCTCGGGCCACAATAAATAGAACTACTTTTGACATAGAAAATAAATCCAATTTTTCGACTTCATTAGCAAAAAATATCACTCTCTATTTATCTTTGACTTATTTTTTGTACTGATTCATATTTATTCATTGCATTTAAAGGGAATTAATAAAAACAAACTTTAAATTCTTTGAAAAAACAACAGCTAAACCACAAAACCAAACTATTTCGACACTGTCAATAAACTGTTTTTACATTTTGCCTTTTTTAATTTTTTAGAATGTATTGCGCTATTAACTTCGATTTACCGTTATCTCTGCTTTGCACTGATCACTTTGATGCTTTTGTTTTACAATTCAGATTCATGCTTCATTCAAAAATGCTTGCCTGATTCGGACTTCAAATTTAAAATTGTGTTTCTGAAATGCCTGGCAAAAGATTATCCTTTAATATTATGCAATTATTATACTACAATTACCACTTGGGTAAAACTGTTCAGGTATTGTCTGAAATATAATATTTTCGGGAACATACCAGATAATGCTGTATGATAAAGATAATACATACATACATTTATACATACATACATAATTGGCGCGTACACCTATTTTGGGTGTTTGGCCGAGCTCCTCCGTGGTGTGCGTCTTGGTGTTGTTCCACAAATGGAGTGATCTACAATTTTAAGTCGACTCCGAACGGTAGATATTTTTTATGAGGAGCTTTTTCATGTCACGCTAATCACGCACACACCCATTCGGCTACGGCGGCCGCCGTAAAAAATGTTTCACACAATTTAAAACATTTGAAAGATTCAGCCACACTACAGAGACAGATTTCCCGTCGATTTTGCAGTCGAAACTTGAAGTACTTTGAACAATAATTTCGACACTCGTTTCTCAGACTTTCATGCCATTGCGAATGAAATTAAGCTTTTTCAAAATTCTTTTGATTCTGATATTGAAACCCTGGCTCCGGAAATCCAAATGGAAATTATTGATTTACAGTGCAGTGAGATGTTTAAGAACAAATATCAAAATTCATCTTTGTTGAAATTTTATAAGAGTCTTCCACTGGCACAGTTTGATAATTTGCATTAGTTTGCTCGTGGAATGTGTGAGAAAACGTTTTCCAATTTGAAATACACAAAGAATGTTTACAGATCTAAATTAATCGATCAGCATCTTAAATCTCTTTTAATAATTACTACAAGTAAAATTAATCTACAACTACAAACAATGGTCGGTGAAAAATCACAACTACATAAATCTTATTTTTTTCTTTTATTACTGGAACAAATTTCAATTAATTATTTTTTAGTTATTAATATTTTCAGGTAACTCATATTTCTGTCGTAAAGTTTTACCGTGCAAGTTAATAAAATGGAGTAATTATCATTGTGTTTTCATTCTCCTCCACTAAAATTATAACAGCAATAGTGGCAACAGTAAAACATTAGCTGTCGTGGTCCATATTGATGACACTAGTCTTAAGCTGTTGCGGGCCAGATGGATGCTACTAGAGGGCCGGATTTGGCCCGCGGGCCGTAATTTGGAGACCCCTGGACTAGAGCGTAAAACTGTCACAAAAGCGAAATAAAACTCACACGGTTCATTTAGGAAAAAAATCCGTTATGGTTTGAGGATGCATTTCAAGTAAATGAGTAGGAGACTTGGTGTTTATTGACAGCACAATGGACCCCCAAAATATTTAAATACATATATCGGCAATGCTAAAAAAATTGGGTTTATCACTGAGAATAAACCAAATTTTAAATTTTACCATGATAACAATTCAAAGCATAAGTAGCATAATGTGCAGATGTGGCTTCTCTACAATTATGGTAAAGTCATAAATACACAAGTCCAGAGTCCTAACATAAACGTGATTGAAAATTTGTGTGCCTTTTAAAGAAAAGAGTCCATAAACGGCATACAAAGAATGCAGCTGCATTAAGAACTGCAATAATGGAGGAATGGTAGAATATACCGAACGTATACGACATAAAAAATTGGTCCGTTCCATAAAAACGCATCTGCGAAATGAAACGCGCCTAAAACTAACGGTTATCATACCAAATGTTAAATTAATCAAAAAGTTACGTATTCACATTAAAAAAAAAAAAATAATAATAATTGGCGCGTACACTTCTGTTAGGTGTTTGCCCGAGCTCGTCCTCCTATTTGTGGTGTGCGTCTTGATGTTGTTCCACAAATGGAGGGACCTACAGTTTCAAGCCGACTCCGAACGGCAGATATTTTTATGAGGAGCTTTTTCATGGCAGAAATACACTCGGAGGTTTGCCATTGCCTGCCGAGGGGCGACCGCTATTAGAAAAATGTTTTTATTAATTTTGCTTTCACCGAGATTCGAACCAACGACCTCTCAGTGAATTCCGAATGGTGATCACGCACCAACCCATTCGGCTACGGCGGCCGCCGTATGTATTTAATAAAACAAAGCCTGTATTAAAGTTTGTAAACACAGTTGATATTGCCAGTGTCGAAATGGTGTGTTATTTGCTTTAGTTGTGGTTTTTCCAAAGAATTTTAAGATTTTTTATTAATTCCCTTCAAATGCTGTAAATAAATATGAATCAGTACAAAAAATAAGTCAAAGATAAATAAAGGGCGCTATTTTTTGCTAATGAAGTCGAAAAATCTAATTTATTTTCGATGTCAAAAGTTATAATTGACTACTGTATACATATGTACATATATAAGCATAAAGGAATCGGATAGAAAAGACATACTATACTTTTAAAATTAAATCTTTCAAAATTTGTTGTTGAATAATTTTTTTATGAAATAAAAATAATGATTTTAAGTGATAGAAATTTTTATCACGATACATTGCTTGTCGGTTTGTATACTGCAGCTGTCCATTTCATAAGTGTCAAATATGCTTGACCTTCGACGCCATTTACAAAAATTATACGTCTTTCTATAGGATGACTTATTTTGTATGTACAGGGTGTCCGATGGTAGAATTAGGTGTTAAATTTAAAGTAAAGGGGCCGCGTTAGCTCATAATTTGTGCGGGTTATGGGGCTGTCACAATGGGTCCGTTCCAGCAACGCTTTTGCCTGACGTGACGTGTAAAACGTACTGCGGTGAGACCAGAAAAGTATTTCCGTATATAAGCAAAAAAACACAGATTTTCTTATCGTGAAAGTAAATATTATATTTCGTTGTGCATAAACAGGTTCTTATTGGTAATGAAATGTATTTTAAAATAAATGCTTATTGAAGCGAAAGAGGTTCTTAATAGAATTTATGGTGGTAGTAGACGATGGGTGCAACCATAACTTCGAGACGGAGCCTAGCCTTTCCTCTACTCTTTCAAGCTTTTATCGAAAATATAAGGGTGTACGAATGTTTTAATTGAATCTGCACTGATGATATACTCGTAATAATGCATGCATGCAGTTTTGTGCATTCCGGCATAGCGTACGGCACATATGTGCCGCCTTCAACTCAAATACACATACTATATTTTGCTGTCAGTCAAATCTGTTGCCGCAGCGGTCGCAACAGACCCATTGTGACGGGCCTATTACTTAGTCACGATGCCCTAGTGGACGGGCGAACAAGTGCTCGTTGTATTGTTCACGTTACAATATTCGACTTGTCCCTACAAGAAATATTGAGAGAGGATCTTAGACTTCACTCCTTCAAACCTCAAATCGTGCAGCGCTTATTTTACAATTTGCGTAAAAATTTCTTCGAGACACTGTTGGAGCGATTTCGTACGGTAAATAGTATCTTTTGGAGTGATAAAACCTATTTTCAATTAAATGGAAGTGTAAGTATTGTAAAGCAATGGAATAATTGGAGCAGTTTTTTTTTAAAACCATTGACCCGATTTACACGAGGAGACATCTGGAAGGGAAACATTTTGTTCGGTGGCGAAGGACGGTCGAGGAAGAGAGAAGGGATTTTGTCTCCCGTACTCGGCGACACGCTTTGCTCTTCTTATTCGTATTTCCAATCTTTCCAATTTTTGACAGTTGCTTCATTCGTTTTCTTCTTTTTTGGGTGAAGGTTCTGAGTTATGTGTTGGTTTTCAACCAAACGGAAGATAACAAAGATGACAAACATCCGAACACTGCTTGGGAAATGCACGATTATTTTTGCTAGTAAAGTAGGTATAATTTAAAATATATTATGGGGCATGTTTATGTTGAATTCTAATTTTCCTCGCATTTCTAGTTACTCAAGTTAATTTTAAGTTAATTATTTACATATGAAGTATTTTTAATTTAATTTTTTTTATTCAAGTATAAGAATTTATAAAGATATTTCAATAAAAAAAAACAGCAAATTATTTATTATTTAACCAGTTGGCATTTTTCATTCATATATAATATTTAAGAAACTGTTGTCGAACGCTCTCTGCTTTACATGTAAGCGCGTGCTAGAATACATCCGAACCAGACGATGCTAAAGTGTTAAATGTCAAAATGTCGCGGAAACATTTTTGCCCGTGTGAACGCGAATGAAACTTCAAAAGAGAATTTCCAGTGTCTCCCTTCCAGATGTCTCCTCGTGTAAATCGGGTCATTGAGGGCAAAGAATTTCTGTGAACAATGTCTCTTATCGGCGTATGCGGAACGATTATTTTGTGACAATAATGAGAGAACATCTTTCTTTTAATACTCACACATGGTTACAGCAAGATAACGCAACGCCGCACACGGCCATGATGGTACTGAATTATTTCTTCTTTAACAAACTGATAAACCATTTCGGTGACATATATTGGGCTTTCAGGTCACCCGATCGACTTTTTTCCGTGAAGTACTTCAAAAATAAAGTATATGAAACAAATCCACCGACTATCGTATCACTAAAAGAAAATATTATTTGCAAGTTAATAGCATCACGTAGAGAAGGTCATACAACCCGCATTTTTCTCTTTGTAATAGTTAGTTATTGAAATAAACTTATATCATTAGTAATTATTTTGTAATTTAGCTTTTAATTCTTAATTCTGCCACCGGGCATGCATCCTGTTGCAACCACATATTCTTCTGTCCCAGTTCATCCAATTAAGAAAGGAGAAAGTTATTAAGCATGGTTCTGTAGCCTTCGCTCAATAAGTCGTTTGGACTGCGGTGTTTTCGAAAAAGTAAGTCATCTTCAAGTAAATTATTTATTTTACCAAAATTCTGATCGCCGGTTGGGACGTTTTCAGCCCGAGCTGCGATATCCTCGGCAGAACAGGGCTTTGGGGCTGGATAGGCCCAGCTGCACCTCATGTTGTTCTATATTCTTAAATGCGAGCGGTTAAACGCCGTAGTGTTTGTCGACCATCGGCGGAGTATTCCGCAATCAAATGGAAAAAATTATTCCGAGTTCCAGAATAAAGCAATACATGTCTTATTGGCATGTTGTTGGAACAGTTACATTTTTTTGTTTTTTGGCACAGCTCTTCCTTCACTACTTCTTCACTTCTAGTAAATATAATATTATTAAATGTATTGTAAATACCATATCTAACTTTCTTGTACTGTGTAACTTAGTTCATTTAATTTAATATACCTATACCTATACATACTTTATGTATAACACACATATTCCTTATTTTAGATATAAGATACAACAAATATTATATCTAATTCTAGTTTATTGTAAAAACTAGTTTATGGCTTTGAGCTAATGCTGTTCTTTTTTTTCTGCTATTTTCTGTATATTCATATGCTTAAAATAAAATGTGGTTCTGATTCTTTCATTCATTTACAAAATAAACTTAGAAAAATTTTAATTTTATTAAAATAGCTTAAAAACAATGTTGAAAAATGTTAATTAAAGATAAATGAACTACTTGCATTTGGTGGTTTTTTACTTTGGCATATTATACAATGAAAAATTGTAACTGATAACGCGGATGTGTGTAAAAATGTGTATGCAAAAATATAAATGGCAACATTGTCCGGTACATGTAAGTATTGTGTAAATATGTAACTAAAAGAACGTAGTTATTTTCTACGGGATAAGTTTTGCTCAATTTTGTATATCCTACGGGCAGCTGAAAGGGACTCCGATACTTTGTTGAGTGTGAGCACGATTAGCAAATGACGAATATATGAAGTACAGTAGGTTCTGTTTTTATGCGGCTTTTTTATGCGGTTTTGAAATAGTGCGGTTTTTTTTAAATTAAAAAATGCATGTCGACCTATCGGAAATTGTACATATAAACAGGATTCTAAACCAGCTAAGAAAAAACTCATCACAGATTACATCAGAAATGCTAACCCTACAAGTATGGAACCGCCTGCATAACCATCTAGATCAGACGTGTACATTTCCTCAAGTGACGAAAGTGATTTTACGCCAAATCCTAAACGAATGCGCAACATGCGGGTACTGTCTGATTCTATTTCTGACGTAAATTTATTTTTCGATTCTGATGTTTCTTAAATAAAGATATAATTTTCAAAAATACAATATTTTGTTTGTGCGATTTTATTTAATTATTTCAGATTTATGCGGTTCTTAGCACTTTTGAAACGTATCTATAGTTTTACTATAGAACTGGTAGCTTTTTTTATGCTGTTTTTTTTTATGCTGTTTCTTGCGGAGCGTATCTACCGAATAAAAACAGAATCTACTGTACTATAATTGGGGAATTGAACATAGGTATAAGTACCTATATTGGTGGCGCTGGAGAAGAGCTGCCAAAAATTGTATTTATCTGGAAACACTTAATGAGTAATAGTAAGACCGCGTTCATACAGAGAAACATTTGTTGCTTCACCTCGTTACTTGTGATGCTTGAGCTCTGTTAACAACTTTTGGGTTCTCGTTCTTCTCAATCTTGTTCTTGACTGTAGATTACAAACTAAACAATTGCAAGCAACGGGGTTGCGTGTGATCACGACGGTCAACACGGCAAGAGAATTCTTGAAAGAATGTTGGCAGCATTGAAAATAATGACTTATACCAGTTTTATGAGATGTAAGTGATTTACTTTTCGCCAAGCGTTAGTAAGTGGCGAATAGATGAAGCAACTCGTATAAATAAACAATTTGTTGCACACGGAAAACTTCGCTAATCGACTGACAGCAATAGCGAGCGAATGAGACGCCAAAACAAAAGCATGAATTGGCCTTGATGGCAACAGCAGATGGCGAGACTGAACTCGCCAGAAGATGCGAGGTGTAAACATGTAAGCGAACAAACGTAATAAAGTGATTCACTAAGGCAAGCAAGTGCGTTGCCATTAATTTATGACTTTTATTTAACAATCTAGTGATCGAGCTAGGAGAATTATTTGAATTTTAACGTAAGAAAATTTGTAGCAATATCTTGGCAGGGCTGGAACAAAGCTGCCCAAAATTACATATGTTTGTAAAATGGTGAATTGTACCAGTTTTATGAGGCATAGCCCCACTCGCTAGCGGCGAATCTTGCTCCATAACTTTATTGCTGCTTTCACATGCAAATCTTTCGCCAAGTGAGCCCACCGAGAGATAGCGAGCAGAGAAGCGGTGAAGGATTGTAACCATGCTCGCTTATGCCCACAGTTCGATACAAAATGGGTTTGCAAAATGTTCACGTCACATCAAATATTTTCCTATGAAATGCTAACTCATTCTGAAGCCGGGTAGAGAGCCATGGAATTACTGTAAAATTTGATCAACACATTTAATATAATGCAATACTAATACATAAAATTTATAAACTTATTGTTCGTATCTTCTATAAGAAAGATTCTATAAATAAAGAAACTTGAAGAAATACATTTTGAAATTAAGATAGCCCAGAATACGAAATAAAAAACTCTTTTTTGAAAAGATTGATAGATTTTTCTCTCTTCAATAATGATGTCTGACTCTTAGCAAGAACTATTTATTCAAGAAGATTTTCTGGAAAACACTCGAAGCGATATTCTAAAGGGGCTTTCATGTATTCATATGTAGTGCATACGAAAAGTAAAGTTAGTATCTGGTTTTTCATCGAAAGCCAAAATGTTTTTTCAGAGTTTAATTTCTTGAAGTAGCCGGTTCCAATTTGGCCTGCAATATTTCTTAACACTACAAAAAAACCGATCTTAGTTTGTCTGTTACAGGCGAAAAATTTACAGCCTTCATTTTTTCAGCTCGTAATAATTTCTATTCCCTAATAATGTGCCGATAAAGAAAATACATTTGCTTATATTCAAAAATTGACTCTGACAAATTTGTAGTTACTGTAAATTAAATCGACTATGAAATTCATTGTTGGGCAGCAAATCCTGTGCTACTTGAACCATCTATGAATCTTCACAATTAAGAGAGAAATTTGACTGATGGTATTTAAAATTTGAAGGAAATAACATAGCTAATGGCATCAAGCCACATCCCGCACCGTGTCATTAGTGAGCATGGGGGTCATAGATCTGGAGCGGACTCTATAAATATTTTTGCGGGTCCTGCTCATGTGAGAAAAATTGTATGCTCATTTGAAATACAACGTTCACTATATGCTGAAGTTCAAATACTTATAAAATATAAAATGTGCCGAAATTGTATGGAACACCATATGATAGGAAAAGTTTTTTCTAATAGCGATGGCCTCTCGACAGCCCATAGCAAACCTCCGAGTGTATTTTCGCTATGAAAAAAAAATCATTTAATCATTTAATCATCGCGTTCGGGGAAATCAAAAATCAAGTCGATGCTCGTTTGTTTTTACGATTCCAAGGGAATTGCCCACAAGGAGTTCGTGCCAACGGACCAAACCGTCGATGCAATTTGCTATCTTGGCGCTTGTTGCATGATAATGCACCATCTCATGGATCCACTCTTGTGACTGATTTTTTGACTAGAAATCGCTTTTTAACCATCAATCACTCACCGTATTCACCTGATTTGGCTTCCTGTGACTTCTACCTATTCGAAAAAATTGCATTTGGCCATGAAAGGAAACGTTGTGGGTCCGAAGAGCCCATCTAAAAGGCTTGAACTAACATCCTGAAGGTCATTCCGGTCAATGTTCTGAAACACTCTTTCGAAAAGCTTTCAGACCGCGCAAATCAGTGGATCGAGGCCATAGGGGACTATTTTGAATAAATAAACTCGAAGTTATCAGAGCAAAGCTCCTGTCGTATTATGAAGCTCGTCCGGCGGTGCCTCCTTTTCGTGTGACATGCAGCAGGACCCAAGAAGTAAAGCTTTATTCTTGCAGTCCTGAATTGTCACCACTGTCAGGTCATCCTGGAAGAGATTAGTATTAAAGTAGGAACAAACACTTTTCTTAACTAGTATCACTGCTCTTACCCTGTTTGTAACGATCGGGAAGTATGTATTGTAGTTTGGTGAGTCTAGTCCAGACACCAGGTTTCCCGAACCAATCCATCGTTCCTTGACCAGAGCCATATCGTAGTTGGCCCCTTCTAAATTCTGAAGGAGCTTAACTGAAGCTTCCTTACATTTGT
Source organism: Anastrepha obliqua (assembly GCF_027943255.1). Lineage (NCBI taxonomy): Eukaryota > Metazoa > Arthropoda > Insecta > Diptera > Tephritidae > Anastrepha > Anastrepha obliqua. The sequence goes on from NC_072892.1 coordinate 76,338,319, forward strand.
GAAGATTTATTTGAAGGACCTTCAGCATCAGGCTCCGGCCCCTTCACCCCCTTCACTTCTTGTAGATTTAGGGCGGTTTCGAGGATGTACTGCGATCAGTAAGCGCCACGGTCAAGTGCTTCTTGGCCACCTCACTGACTGCCGCCGCTGCTTTAGATGTGGATGGTTTTTCACCGTCTCTGGTTGAGTGCTTCGCGATTAGCTTTACACTCATAAAAAAATTCATTGATAAATTCGAGCTCGAAAATATGGGTCTTAATGGGACAACTTGGCAATTGCAGCAAGATAATGGCCCAAGACATTCGTCTTATCTTGTGCAGTAGTGGTTGTTATACAATTTCAAACAGCTTAAGGGGTAACACCACTGTAGAAATTTCAAAAAATTGATTTTTTTTTTATAAGCTTAAAAAATTCTTTGAACCTTTTAAAATACAGAACAAAAAGTTTTATACGTTACCGAAGTTTATTTCATAAATATTTGAAGCTTTTAACCAAGCGTTAGTGACTGCTACCTAACGACTTCTCCAAATTTCCAAACTTTAAACGCGTTTTTCTCAAAACACGTTTTCTGAAATTGGCACGCAGCATAACTCAAATAATTTTAAATATTTTTAATCAGGTTTTTCACTACGTCTGTATAATAACCTTCTTAAGAGAAGAGCGTAGGGGATTTTCGATAGATTAATTTAAACGATTGTTATAATTATTTAAGTGCCGTTTTTTTAGTCCAAAATAGAGATTTTTCCTTCAAATACTTGCTAATTCCACAAAAATAAATATTTTTTAAATCCCTTACGTGTTTCTCTAGCTATTCTTATCTAGATTAAGAAAAAAAATGTTTCTTTGTTCCAGATTAAAATTTGCACCCTCTGTGCTGCGTGCCGCGGAGCTCCTTCAAGAGAAACCACATTACAAAAATGTCTCCAATGCCGCCATTTTGTAAAATTTTTCGATCAAACTTTGTAGTTTTGTATTTTAGTATATAAGTAATAACTTCCCAAATCAGAGTGATTGTTTTCCCTTCCCTTCTATACAAAAAAATTCTTTAAAAATCGTGTTTATTTTACGCGTGTACAGTGGTGTTACCCCTTAAAACACAGCTTGAACCACGCGTGCAAAACGAGTACCACTCAAAATTCTATGCATTTCCGACATTGAGACTTCTCTATACATTAACGTTCTCTGTACTATGTATAACAGTACAAAGAAATCTAGATCGATGTAGGCATATATCTAAATGTACTAAAATGCTCACTATCTGGGCTTAAGTTAAAATCCCGTTTTTCGGGGGCTTTATAATATTGGTCAGTCCATAAGTTCTTGCGTATTTTACCCATAATTTCACTTTTGGACGATTTTCGCATACACAAAATTATTCGGGGAACATAACGGAACTATTTATATTTTCTTTAATAAATTGTGCAATCAACAACTGATTTTAATCGCTAGGAGCACGTGTTGTTAAAAAATAAAATGGAATCTTCGAACGCTATAAGAGGCATATTTTGTATTTTTTTTATAAAAGTGGTAAAAATGCAACCACTGCTGGTGCATAAATAAACACTGTTCACGGAGAGGATACCGTGAGCGTAAGGACTACACAAAAGTGGTTTTCAAAATTCCGAAGTGGTAACTGCGACTGGAGGATGCCCCACGCGTTGGTCGTCTGGAAGTCTTTAACTCCGACCCCTTGTTCGAACTCGTGGAATTTTAAAACCACCTTTAAAAAACGCACGAACTTATGGACTAACCTGATACATGCCGCAATTCTGTTTGTTTCTACTTCACTAAACCTGAGGAAAAGTATATTAAAAAATATTTTTATTGCACAGTGTAATATTATAGTGAAGAATATAGTGAAATATTGATTTATATCTTTTGTTCAGACTTCCCAGGACGATACTTCAGTCGCCGAAACAATGTCGGCTATATTTTTAAGAACAAATTGATCCACCCTAATACATATTCATATATGAATAATTTTTTTTCATTTTCTTTATTTGTTAAATCTTTCTTTCTAGGCGGTCGCCGTAGCCGAATGGGTTGGTGCGCGACTATCATTCGGAATTCACAGAGAGAACGTCGGTTCGAATCTCGGTGAAAACACCAAATTAAGAAAAACATTTTTCTAATAGCGGTCGCCCCTCGGCAGGCAATGGCAAACCTCCGAGTGTATTTCTGCCATGAAAAAGCTCCTCATAAAAATATCTGCCGTTCGGAGTCGGCTTGAAACTGTAAGTCCCTCCATTTGTGGAACAACGTCACAAATACGAGGAGGAGTTCGGCCAAACACCCAAAAACGGTGTACGCGCCAATTATATTATATATATATATATTTCTTGCATAAGAAACTAACAATAAGTTTTCAAATCTTATGTACTAGAGAATTATATTTCCTTGCCAGTGCTAAAAAACTATCTATTTGTTCAATGAGATATATACATACATTCTGTCAAAAAAATATCGGGAATTGTTCTATAAAAAGGGCGCGTTACACATATTTCTAAACTTTTTTTGCTGAAATATTGGTACAACTGTCCTCTATAATGTTTGAGCGCGATCTATAAATTAGCTTGTTTTTGGCATTCAAGTACAATATGTCAGTCAACCGCAGGTGTGCTCTGCGACTTTCACTATGGATAAAAATATCGAATGCACCGATCTGGTCGCCCATCAACGTCTGGTGCTGGAAAACCATCATTTAAGTTTGGGGGAGGTAGCTCGTGACCTTAGCGTGTCTCACGAATCACGCGAGGCTGCTCGACTCGTTCCAAGAGAGTTGAATTTCTTTCAAAAAATCCATCGGAAGAAATTGGCTGAAGACAGGTTGAGCAAGTGAATTCGGACCCAACATGTATCCAGCGCAACATAACAGGTGATGAGACATTGGTATATAAGTTTGGTACATGAGCCGAAACCCAAAAAACTACCTCAAAGTCGGTCAAAAGTGAAAATCATGCTACTCGTTTTCTTTGATTATCATGGTGTTGTGCACTCGAAATCTCGGAATTCGTTCCATATGGTTCTACGGTAAATAAAGACAATTATTTGGAAGTTATGCGACGTTTGAAAGAGAATGTGCCTAGGAAACGGCCAAATTTGCTGAAAGAAAACTCATGGATCTTGCACCATGATAACGCACCGTCTCACAAGGTTCATATAGTGGACACTTGATCGACCAAAAACTCGACAGATATCATCGAACAACCGCCGTATTCACCTGATTTAGCCCCCTGTGACTTTTTCCTTTTCCTAAAACTTAAATTGCCACTCCACGGACGCCGCTTTTCGTCGATAGAGGCCATTACGGAGAATTCGCTGAAGGAGCTGAAGAAGATCTCTTCAAACGCGTTTAAAAGCTGCTTTGATGCCTGGACTAATCGTTGGCATATGTGTATTGCTTCAAATGGAGCCTATTTTGAAGGCGGCAAAACAAAATTTGACGATTTGATGACAATTATTTTGCGTTTTATTCAACAATTCCCGTGACTTTTTTGACAGAATTATGTACATATTAGATTAGATTTGTGTGGGGGCTGGAGAAGTCCAAGCACAGGATAGATATCAGTAGAAGGAATAGAGATAGGAAAGATAAAAGGTGGATGGTAAAAACGGATAAGTTAGTTTGAGGTCACTCTTCCTCAAATCTCTTGGATTCATTAATGAACTTTAAGAGATCCGAAAGAGTATGAACTTTGTCCATACTCAGTGTATCGCAACCCAATATCCTACGTCTGATTCTGGAAAATGCAGGACAGCTACAGGGAAAATGCTCTGCAGTGTCGTCATCTTCAAGACAGGATATGCGATATGCCTTATCGCGCTGTCCACGACCCCCATGGTAGCCATATGCTGACCACAGACGTTGTGCTCTGTGAGTACACCCACCAGTACTCTCAGGTCCTTCCTGCTAAGTTTTAGGAGAAAGGTTGCTGTTTTCCTGTTTGGTTCTTTCACAAAGCACTTGGCTACTCTGCACGAGTTCAACTCAGACCAACAACCTTTGTGGGTAGACCTCATGAAGTCATCAATCCATAGCTGAATCGTTGCGGAATTGACACCTAGAAACGGTTCAGGGCCTAGTGGTTTACTTGCAGAGCCTTCATTTGCCAATTTATCAGCTAACTCGTTCCCTGCAATATCACAATGTCCAGGTACCCAAATAAGACAAACTTTTTTGTGTTTTGCAACACTGTTCAGTTTTGTCTTACATTCACCGACTAACTTCGCAGCGTGGGTAAGCAAGGGCTTAGTGTCTTCGTCTAAGTACCATCCAGATACGCTTCCATCACTAGTTTTGGATCCGTCGGGGTAAAAAGTGTGCTGATATCCTCTTATTAGGTTCCCTGGACTTAACCATTGATCTCTAACTGGGATCAACACGTCATACTTCCTACCGAAGCTAACGACAGGCACCCGATTGTCCACCAGCATCGAGAACAGTGTGCACCGCTCTGACAACTGGTGGTATATCCGACTGTGGCCAGTGCTTACTTAATTTCCCCAGACTCCGTTTAACTTGAGCCTGTACGCCGCCTTCATTGCTTCCTTTCGAATTTGCAGATCAAGAGGTTGCAAGTTCAGAATGGCGTTAAGGGCATCACCAGATGTCGTACTCATGGCACCTGTGATACCCAAGCACACACTTCTCTATAGCCTGTTTAGGCGTTTGTGACTTTCCACCATACTACAGAGGCGTATGTAATAATGGGTATAATGAAAGGTTATCTTACACTGCCAGAAGACTTTTAGTGCTCGAGAGACCTTCTGATCGACGTCCTTCTTCCAGGTAAGTTTACTATCTAGGATTACTCCTAGATATTTAATGTGGCCTTCCATATTTCGTTTCCTAGTGAAAAGCATTAAGGTACTTTTTGTAGGATTCACCGAAAGGCCATGCAATTCGCACCAGTACTCAATCTTATTTAGAGCTACCTGCATTTTATTGCATATAACTTCAAGTGATTGTCCTGAGATTAATACGCACACATCGTCTGCGTAGGCTTGGATGTGTCCAATTTCCTGCAGATCATTAAGAAGAGAGTCCACCACGAAGCACCAAAGTAGGGGAGAGAGTACACCGCCTTGTGGGCAATCCTTTTTCACCTCAGCCCTGACTCCTTCATCGCTTTCTCTATCTATGGTAAGCAGTCTTTTGGATATCATAGAGTGGATCCATCTGACAATGAAATCTTCCACTCCATGATTTCTGATAGAAGAGCACATAAAGTCAAGGGTAGCATTGTCGAAATCTCCTTCAATGTCTACAAACACACCAAGAGTGTACTCTCTTGTTTCCAGCCCTTTTTCGATTATGCTAACGCGCTCGTGCAGAGCCAATTCGCAACATTTTCCACTGTGATAAGCATGTTGTCTGACGATGAGAGGGTTTCGACTTAGAACCCCCGTCCTAATGTGCTTCTCCACCATACGTTCCAGACCCTTAAGCATAAACGATGTCAGGCTTATAGGTGTGAAACTTTTTGGTAAAGCGTAGCTGTCCTTGCCTGGCTTTGGGACAAATACAACTTTTACCAAATGCCACAATTGTGGAACATAAGCGTGCGCAAGACATGTCGTAAAGATTCTTTTCAAAGCCTTTATTAGTTGTTCTCCACCTCGCTTGAGCATGATTGGGTAACTGCCATCGGGTCCTGGGGACTTAAAGTTTTCGAATGACGAGAAGGCGAACACTATCGTTTCCTCGTTAACTATCCTGGATGCAATAAACCAATCACGTCTGCTCGTAATTATATTGACATGGTCAGATTGATCGATAGAGCTTTGAAATGTGGGAAATTTGTTGAAAAGAGAACATCGTACCATTCTGATTTTGAGTCCGTATAAGTACCATCTCGTTTGAGCAGTGAGTCTAGCCTAGCCGTCCGGTCTCTTTGGATCGCTTTGCATAACCTTGTTGAACTCTTCCATTCCTCCAGTTCACTGCAGAAGGTTCCATAAGAATCCAATTTAGTTGATCTAAGAAGTTTCCTGGAAGTTTTTCGGAGTTTTGAGAGCTCGGCGTTCCACCAAGGGACTGTCTTACCCTCTCTTCTCCTACGTTCCGGGTACACCTTATTATAGCACTCGATCAAAGTTCGCCGCAATGAGTTTGTGGCTACTTCAATCGCAGTTATTGTCTGGAGTTTGGGAACATCACGGATTTCCTCCCTTAGTGAGATCCTCATATCGTGTCTAGTCCGCTTTTTGAGGATTCCGGCATGCTGGGGTCGAGGTTGTTTCGGCCGCAAGACTGAACTCTATATAACGATGGTCCGATAGGAAATCTTTATCGAGTACTTTCCAACCAGTGATATGATCTGATATTTTGTCGTTATTTAATGTCATATAAATCACTTCCTGCCTTCTGCTGGTCACAAAAGTTGGACTGGTACCAACGTTCTGTATGACCAAACGAGATGATAGAATGAACTCCATGAGTTTATTCCCCCTGAAGTTACATTTTGTGCTACCCCGAGTATGTTCTGTGAATTTGCGTCACATCCCACAATTAGACCTAATTCCATGGATTCAGCATATCTTACAACTTCCATAAACTGCCTCGTAGGGGGAGGGAGAATGGAGTCGCAAGGAAAATAGGCCAAGACGACTTCTTTCCCCTCTAATCGATACTTTATTTTGACTGCAACTAAGTCTTGACAGCAGAATTGTCTTAACAAATTGCAATCGACCGCTTTCGGCATAATAATACACGTACGCGGACGGACCTCTCTCTCTTTATAAAGGATAGACCCCCACTTTGTATCTCTCAAGCCTCGTATTTGTCCTTTAGACACCCACGGTTCTTGAATTAATATTATGAGAGGATTTGTGTGCAGTTTCGCTTGACTGCGGCATAAAAGAGCTCTAGCCGATATGCTATTCTGTAAGTTAATTTGCGTAAATGAAATATTTGATGTCATATGGACAGCCATAATTCCAACCTTACACTTTTCCTATATATGAGTCGAGGACGGTAACTAGTATCCGCCCCAGATTTAAATATAGGCGCATTCTATACCTCGACCGTATGACCTTCAACGATTCTGGATCCACACCAAGAACCAAGTGGGAACAGTTCCAGGATCCATATTTAGGATCCGTCCCCGCTTTGGTATGATCCAGTGCTTCGTATCAAGTCCCTCGTTCAGGGCATGAAGGCTAGAGATGATCGCATGCGGCTCCCTTGGAGGCCAGGGGATCAGCATGCTCACCCTCACCAGTTTTTGAATTTTGTTCGTTTGCCGAATGACAAACTTACATCCTTCAAACGCTGGCATCACAGCCACAGTTTTGGTCAGCCATACGAGCGAGTGGGTGTTTGACCATTGCACCTTGAGGATACCTTGCTCAACTCTCATTCGCTCGAATCTAGGTACATCTTTCGATTTCCCTATCGCCTCTCAGACTTGACTGTCGACAAAATCCAATTGTTTTTGGGACAATTGGATATGCCCATCGCCACAGATCTCCACCATCACCATTACCCTTCCTCCTGTTCTTCTTCCTCGTGCCAAATGGTGCGATCACAGTCGCTTCTTCTGTCAAGATGGCCAGATCAGATGTGTCATCATCAGATCTGTTCCTCTTACCAGATTCGGCCACAGGAGTGGACGAAGACAGATGAGCCGCAACTCCGGCTCGAGTGGCAGTTTGCATAGCTACGTTAGCCGTAGTCATACCTACTGTTTCTTTTGCCTTCTTCTCATTCCTCTGCCTTTGCCGCTTCTTCTCTCTATTAGACAGATTTTCTCCTGGAGCTGGCATCTGTTCCGTGGCCATTGGTGCGCTGGTACTTTCTGAGCGTGAACTCCGATTAACCATATCCCCAACAGTCGCCGAAACTGGTGCCAGGAGAGGAACCAATTTGGTTTTCTCAGTCATGTCGGTCATGTCACCACGACAGGCAGGGGTTACCTGCGTCATAACCACGTCTGCGTCCTCCAAATTGCCTCCTGCAACAGACGCTCTCTTTGTAGCCGTTCGTGCAGTGGTATTTTTCGGATTTGCATCCTAATTACCCACATTACTTCCGTCCGCAGAAGAAAGCGTCAGAGCACTGAGACGTAAATGAGCTAGCGCAGCCTCCCTAGGATCAGCTAAAGGGTTTGCAGGGGTCACCTGCATCTCCATTGCTTTCGCTGGTTCCACTGAGCCAAGCTCATTTTCGCCCAGTAACAGGCTCTCTATAGAGCCGTCCAATAGGTATCCATCATCAACATACAGTATGATTAAATAGGATGTGAATGTGATGGAAGTGAATAAGTGGACTAAGCTAGAAAGGCCTAGTTTCCAGTTTCCCTTAAAGCTTCCGTTATCTCTAGTGCTGATTGGTACAAGTTTTTTATTCCGGGGGTGATAGATGTTGATGCAGGGAGCTGAAAAGGACGAGTCTCCAGTCTCCAATGTTTCATAGCTGGGAACCCAGTCTCAGTTCCCGGTCTCCCTTAAAGCTTCCGTTGTTCCTCATTTTTTTTTCTCAATGACCCAGATTCGATTGCCTTCGAGGACGGACACTCGTGCAAGATGAGATAATTCAGATAGTGTTTTCAGTATGTCCTTTATTCTCCACTTTTTAAGTCATGTTTCTATTGCATCTCATCAACTTTGATGAGAGAATAAATACAAGATTATCATGCGTTGACTACGTAAACCTTGCTGTAAACAAGATATATAATATTCTTAGAAAGCTATATTGCCTACTTACTGACACGACAAACTAAATTAAAGCTTGTTAGATCACTCATTGTTTCTCATGTATCACACGCTGAATTAGTATATTGCAGGCCTGATAATAATTCCCAACAAAAATTGCAAATCGCTTTAAATAATGCAGCGCGTTTCGTGTTTAAAAAAAGGAAATAAGACCATATATCTATATATTCAAAACAGATCCTTGGTCATAGGCTGGGCTCAAAATACGTGCTATTATATTCCTTTATAAATTAATATACACACAAAAGCCAATGTACCTATAACAAAACTTTAAACAATGCCAGTGCATCCGACCATTGAATCTGATTGTTCCGACTTACACCTACTTTGAATCAGAGCGCATGTTCTTTGTTAGTGCCATAAAACTTTGGAATTCTATACCAACTACAATAAAGCTTATAAAACAAGCAAGGTGTTTTAAAACTGCAGTTTCTAACTACTTCTAACCTTTAATTTCCCTTCCTTTCTCCCATTCCCACCATCTTTCTCTTTTTCTCACCTACTATTCTAAGTTTTAGTTTATAAGTTTAATAGTTAAAATAGTTTTAAAATTTAAGTAGCATTTTTATGTATACCATCCTCGTATTCTAGAATTATGAGAAGATGTACTACCACAATACTTTGTCTTACTATGTACAAAACAAATCAAATAAATTGAAATATTCAGAGGAGTGAATAAAGATCTAGCGGCTCCGCTAGCTAGGTCAAGTTGTCCTAGTGGATACAAACGCTTCGGCTCTAAAAACATTCGATGTGATTGTAGTTGGTGGAAAGACGAAAAGAAAGGCCTCTTCTGCTTTGGAAAGATCAGGTAGAGAAGGACTTCGCTTCATTTTGTATGTCCAACTGACGCTGGTTAGCAGGCGAAAGAAATGACTGGCGCGCTTTGTTAAACTCGGTCAACATTGCAGTTATCGTACCAATCAAGAAGAAGACAAGAGAACCTCAAGTTTAAATTTTTGGTTTGCTCAACGTTTTGCCAAGGTTTCCCACACATTGTTCTTATTCTTTGTCCCAAATACTAACTACTGAGAACGCCTTCATGTTCCAATAAAAACGGCTGATGTAATACAATGATTTCCCTTAATATTTCACAAAAGTTGTATTTACTGTTACTTATATCACTACTAATTTGCTCTAAGTTTGTTTACTACAATACAATCTCACTCAACCACTCTAATATAAGCCGGAACAAATTATAGATGGTGCTTGGCAGTAACTAGTATTGCAGTTGCAAGGGCATGACAAACAACATCTTCGTATTTCACTAGAAAAAGGAAAGTTAAATGTAAATGAATGCCTTTTATAGCATAAACTGATTAAAGACTTACCAAAGTTCACGTTGCTCCATATGAGCACGAAGTATATCACATGGTCTAATCTCGTCATAACGGCTGGGCATCGAAGATCCATATCCGCGATAGAGTCCACCAACGCTACGAGAACTTCGGAATTTTTGTCTACTACTTCTAGATCCGAATCGTTCGTTAATGTGACCTTTCCTACTTTTAGATAGTTGATTTTGTTGACGTTTGCTTATTTGAACACTGACACTATGGCGATCCCCCGTTTTTCTTCCATCTTCTTGAAATGAGCTCGACTGATAATTATCTTTTCCTTTACGATTCGTACGGTTTGGAAGTATGTCATGGCCTTTACGTACTTTTGTACGTAAGTCTGATATTACTGGCAAGTCGGTTATGCTTTGCTTGTAATTTTTACGATTTGCTTTATCTGATTTATTTTTGTCGTTTGTCTCTCCATTTTCAAGACGTTTTGCGCCACTTTTATCTAAATTTCCTTTACCATGCTTCCCATCATCGTTAGCTTCGCTACTTCTTCGTTTACCTTTTTCCGACTTTTTATTGTCTACTTTATAATCAAACGTGTCATCATTTCTATCACCACCATCCTTTCTGTTATTTGAAGACTTTACTTTCCCTACTTTATCACCATTTCTTTTATTATCAGCATTTTGAATATTTTCGCCTTTGGTCTTTGTGTTTCGAGTTGCTGCAACGTCCTCATCTTGATCATTACCACCACCACCTTGATCAACTTTACCACCTTTACCACCTTTACGCTTGGCTAGTTTCACCTTACCATTGTCATCATCTTCACTTCCCTTTCTCTTCCCTTGTTTTACACTACTATCATCATCTTGATCTTCTCCCTTTCGTTTTTCTTTTCTTCCTTTTCCTATTTTACTACTACCGTCATTATCACCATCCTTCATACCCCTTACTTGTGATCCCTTTCGCTTCCCACTATCATTATCGTCACCCCCTTTATCTTTTCCTTTCCCTTGCCTTTTATTAACGTCATCTTCTCCTCTTCCGCTTTTCTTTTTATCTTTTCTTACACCAGAACTATTGGCTATGGAATTCAGGTCACTTTTTCGAGCTTTTCTTTTCCAACCGTTTGTTTTTGCTCCATTGCCGTCATCATCATCGTCAACCTTGTTTTTGATGCGACCGTTAGTTTTGTCCTTTTTTCGATATCTATCTTTACCATCGTTTTGTCTAGATAAGCTTTGGTCGCCAAGAATAGGTTTACATTTTCCATCTTCCCCTGGTGCTTTTGAAATAAATTTGCAGAAATATTATATATATATTATATATATATATCCATACAATCTATACTAACCAAATGATGAACGATGTATCCTTACGTTAATGCTGTTTCCACCATCAAATATTGTATATTTTTCTCGAGTTTGCTGTCGATGATAATCTCTGATGACTTTACGGCAGATCTTTTTGAGAAGGGAATAGGTATGGTCATTTATCATAGAATTTACACAACAAGGGCGACATTGACAATCTTGGTATTGGGGCTGGCAATTATTTTGGTTTTTTCTATGGCAGCCATCAAAAAAGTAATCCGTGCAACTGCTTGTACTATAAATAAAAAATCTTAGGATCTTTATAAAAGATATATTATGTACCGTCTTCTAAAATTTCACTTCATCCAACTTTTCAGTAATACCTGGATAGCGGGAGGTTATTGACAGCATTTAAATTAACAACCATGTCTATCCTATAACATTTTATCCAATTTAAAATTTTTGTTTTAATTTTCTTATTCAAAGAATAACAATCAAATTTTATGGAAACATTTATGACAACTTGAAAGTAACACTCAGTTGGTTTCAGTGATTACTAACGTTAATTCTAACTGTACGTACATATATACTTTTTCAATTTAGGGATATACAGGGTTCAGCACTCGAAGTGTAACCAACTTCAGACCGCTCACGCACTAGATGTACGGCCGTCAGCTGTCTGTTAGTTGGCTAAATGACAGTTGGCTGGAAAATCAAAACCAGCGATTGTTCGTGAGTTTGAGCACCTTAAAGTAAATAAAGTTTTTGTTTATCGCACCATTACTCGTTACAACGATACTGGCAGCATCGCGAAACGTCATGCAGGTGGTCATCAAAAGACTGCAACGTCACGTGAAATGGTTCAAAAAGTGAAAAAGCGACTTGAGCGCAATCCCCGACGAAGTGCCAGTCAAATGGCGAAAGAATTGAAAATATTTGTTCCGCATCCGCCGCGTACTGAAAACGATCTCAAAGTCAAGCCTTACAAGATCCAAATGGCGCATGATCTCACACCAAAGCAGCAACAAGTCAGACTTGAGAGAGCGAAGGAGTTGCTTCGCTTGGTCCAAAGCGGTCAATTTCCGAACATTGTGTTTTCTGACGAGAAAAATTTTCAAATTGAGCAATTCGTTAACTCCCATTACTTATGTACAGTGCAAAATATTTGCTGTGACAATATTATTTTTTTGGGGTAGTGTACGAATGTTACATTCCTGATGAATTGCCGCAAACAAAATTATTCGTACACTTTCAGTTCATGATATTGTTGCTACAAAGGTAACAGTAAAAATCGTTTGTGTTTTTACTAATATTGCTAAAAACGAAATAATATAGTTTTTTTTTTAGTTTTTCTCGCTGATTCAGTTTCATTTGCGCGTAATACCATTAGAAATGCGCGGATTTACCATTAGAAATGCGTAAAATTGTTATTAAATTGTACATCGAAAACAAGTCTCTGCACGAAGTCGACAACAAATTGGCAAAACGCATTATACGGTGCAAAGTGTTATTGCTAATTACGTTAATAAATTGGTAAATTGGAAGTTAATCACCACCAAGTCGGAAGACGAAAAATATTGACTTCACGTGCAGAATGCAACATAGTTACATCAGTCGCGCAAAATCCCTAAATAACCTCCACGGTACTATGCCGAAATATTCTAGAGTCTTTGCATAAAAAAAGTAAGCCCGTAAACAGTCCGTAATTGTCTGCACTGGTTATCATAGCAGAGCGTCGCAAGCCCTACATTTCAGATATTAACAGAAAGAAGATATTGGAGTTGACCCAAAATGACCCAAAACACTCATCTTATCTCGTGTAAGAATGGCTTATTTACCACTGTAAGTAGCTTATATATTCACCTCAATCACCGGATCTGAACCCAATTGAGCTTGTTTAGGAGCTGTTAGAAAGGAGAGTCAGAAAGCACAAAATAACATCAAAGGCGTCATTAAAGACAGCTTTAAGTGTTGAGTGGGAGAAAATTGCAGCTAATGAAACCAAGGTATTGGTAAATAGTATGCAACGACGTTTGGAAGCAGTTATTAAAGCTAAATACGGCCCAACAAAGTACTAAATATTCGTTTTTTATCAATATGTTTTTTAATAATATATTCCTTATATGGGTATGTACGAATAATAATTTGATATTGAATATTTAATTGAAAGTTGTTGTTCTTTAAATATTGAATAAATATGTTATTCTTTGTGTACCTGTTTATAAACTGCGAATGTACGAATAAATGGTGTGACCACTGTATGTATTATTGCGTTGGGCAACGAAATGGCGCAGTCCTATTTCAAAAATTAGTTAAGATAATTAAAACTTATGTTTTGGTAAATTCTTGTTCGTTATATTTGCAAATATAATCGTTTGCTTTAAAATCGTTATTAGGCACGGAAATGGGAAGAGGACCTCACTGGTCTCTTGAAAAGAAAACAATAAATTGGTACCTTTATGAAAAAGGTACAAAACAAAAAAATATTTCTGTGCCTACGTGAAGTATACAATGCCATCAAATGTGTTATACCTAATATATATATATATTGTAATATAAAATTAAAATAAATTAAGAATTTTTTTTTAATTTTTTGACGAAATGTTTTGTTTTTATTGCTTTATAATGTGGCATTAAAAAATACAAAAGTTTTACTTTTTTATCACCAACCCCTATTTTTGTATGGCCATTTTAGTTATTTAATCATTTATCATCCCGCTCGATAACTGATCAATTAGAGTGTTTTTTAACTGTACTTCGATTAAAAATCTAAAAATTTTTTTAAGAAAATAAACATATATTTTTATTATTAAAGTTTAATCCTGATATATGCTTAGTGTTCCCAATCTTAGATTCTTAAAATTTGCCGCGCCTTTACTGGTGAGTGAAATGCCACACTATACTATAGACTGAAGCCGGTCTCCTGTTTCACTCACACAATGAGACTTCTCTCACTCCCTACACAGTTTTTGGCTATCATTATTATTTATGTATCGAGTGTACTAGTAACGTTTACAATTATCATATTACTATCTCAGTGTAACTTTCATATTAACTATTAATTATTACTATTTTATTCATAATAATAACATTATTAATTTTAAGTATATTTTAAACTTATCGATTGAACAGACGTACTATATTTAAAAGCACACAGCGATATAGAAGCTTTAATACTACAACACAATACATCTTGTGCTATCTTAGCCCAACTTTTGTTTTGAAAATATATGTAAATACAAACAAAATAAAAACATAAAAATAATAAAAACAACTAGTGAAAAAATTTAGCATTTAAAATGCCTGTGGGGCGCTCTCCTCCCGAAGAGAGGTTTCGCTCACCAGCGCAAAGGCAACTAACAAGTCCTAACTCCAGCTACAATGTTCCGTTCTCGGCAAATGAAATAAAGAGTAAGTCATCAGCTGTACAACCTCACCTCGCAACCGCCGTTAACTCTATACCCACAACTCATGGAATGAGCAATGCCAAACTCCAATTGATCTAGTCAGCATTTCTCATCCCACCACTTTTCTGGTAGCTCTCACAAGTGCAACAACAATCACAACAGTTACAACATCAGCATCAACATGCAGAACCGCTACTACAGTTCAATTTCTTCATACTCGCCAATCATGTCTACACAACAAAAACCACCAAAAAACATAAAACATTAGCCAACCAAAAAACAATTACAACCTACTGGTTAAGTAAACAAACAAATAACAAATCAATCCCGCATACTCTGACATCAAACAGATTTGATATATTCTCTCTTGATGATGAAAAAGAAGAAGTAACACAAAACAGTGGGACAAACAATCTAAAACTCCAAATATTTGTTCAGAATGTTGAATACATTAAATATTTAACCGATGTGCTAAACAAACTTCCGAATTGCGTCTTTGAACTGAAAGTCCGGAAAAACAATGAAGTAAAAATTCAACCTAAAGAGTCATACCACTATACACAAATCTCTAAATTATTAAAAGAAAAAACCAAACCCAAAAACAAAGATATATACACTATTACACATCTACTACAGTGCAAAATTAAATTTGAGCCTCCACATCAAAAACGCCCTTTGCCTCAATGCACAAACTGCCAAAAATACGGTCACACAAAAAATTTTTGTTTTAAAACACCTGTGTGTGTCAAATGTGCTGGAAGTCATGAAGCCATAGAATGTCCAGTAAAGGACTTTAACGAAATAAAATATGCTCTCTGTGGTAAAAACCACACAGCCAATTACAAGGGCTGTATGATTTATAAATCATTAAAAATACAACAATTTTCAAGTATCAGACAGA
Organism: Anastrepha obliqua; assembly: GCF_027943255.1. Classification (NCBI taxonomy): domain Eukaryota; kingdom Metazoa; phylum Arthropoda; class Insecta; order Diptera; family Tephritidae; genus Anastrepha; species Anastrepha obliqua. The sequence continues at coordinate 76,353,947 of NC_072892.1, forward strand.
AAAATTCCACCTCAATTACAAACACAGAAGAAAAGGCTGCATCACAAACTACCCTAGACAATGTGACAACCCAACACAGTACTACAACACCAAATTTATCTTATGCCCAAGTAACAGCCATAAACGCTAAAAATGATGCTCAATCTATTGGAGCAACTATACCGGAAAATAAGGAAATTTCAGAGTTGAAAGATATAATGAATTAATACAATTAATCTCACAAATGTCTGCAATGATAAACATGATCACGTTACTTTTTGCTAAATTGAATGAACAAACAAGATAAATTAAGTTTTGTCCTGTGGACCGCTAATGGTCTAAGCCAGCATACATTGGAACTAAAAGCATTCCTAAAAAACAATAAAATAGACGCAGCTCTAATATCTGAAACACGTTTCACAGATAGAAATTATTTAAACCTTCCTAACCATACTATTTATCACACCAATCACCTTGATGGCAAGACACATGGTGGAATGGTGGTAATTATAAACAAAGACATTAAATGCATTGATGTAAACCGCTATAGGCAGGACTTCTTGCAAGCGATATCTATACAAATTGAGGACAACATAAAAATTCTAAGACACTATACTCTGACTTTCTTAAAACTCTTCAAGGCCGTTTTATTGCAGGCGAAGATTTCAATGCAAAGAATACCTAATAGGGATCCAGAATAACAAATACAAAAGGAACAAATCTTTACGATGCAATAATAGAAAATAAAAGTAACTTTTTAAGCTCTGAAGAACCAATTTATTGGCCAACTGATATGCGGAAGCGACCTGATTTAATTGACTTTTACATTACGAAAGATGTTAAAAGTGAGCAACTAGAAATAACTCCAAGCTTTGACCTGTCATCTGACCATTCTCCAATATTATTAAGCTATGAAACCCGTCCTATCCTAAACTACAAGACACATAAATTTTACAATAATTATACGAACTCTGACTATTTTCGTGAAATTATAGAGCAAAGCCTTAACATTAAAGTTCCCCTAAAGACCGAAAAAGAAATAGACTCCCCAATCGCATACTTCAATGACAGTATAGTGTATGCAACAACAACTTCCACACCTATAGTATAGTCAAGATGAGTAACAACAAACACAAATTACCCCATAAAATCTTGGAAAAAATCAGGGAAAAACGAAAACTAAGGCAACAATGCCAATCTACACGTTCACCAGATATTAAAAAAAGGTTGAATATAGCAACAAAAGAAATTAAAGATATATTAAAAGAGGACAAGGACGAAAAAATTGAAAAATATATCGCATGGGAGCTACTAAAGCTACAAATTATACACTATGGAAGGCCTGCCAAAAAATCGACAACGCAGTTATGCACCAGCCCCCTCTAAGGACAAGGACAAATTATTGGGCGAAAACACCAAAAGAAAAAGCAAAATTACTTGCTGATCATTTGTATGCTTGCTGAAGCTGCATTGAACTGTGCAGATACTGCACACAAAAAAAATTTCAGCCGGTATTAAATGAGTTGTTAAAATTTTTTTTCGACACGTTTCGCAGCATCCCACGCATGTACCCACCGCTACTGGACCAGCTGACGGTTGGTTTCGTCATCCATTGGATAGCATCTGCCTTCAGTATTAAAATCAGTCGGCATGAAATGATGAGGTCAAAATGACCCCTGGCTCCCGGACTAAAAACTAGGTAAAAAAATTTAAATCGGCATAAAGTAGTTATACTTTTCAATTTTTTTTACAAGCTCACCTGTTCAGCTGAAAACACGTCAAAACTACCGCGCAGCTGAGTATTTTTTTTATTCTACTAAATGTCAACAATACATGAAAAAAATTTCAGCCGGTATAAAATGAGTTGGTAAAAATTTTTTTTCGACACGTTTCGTACCCTCCCACAATCACACCCACCGCGGGTGCGCTAGCTGACGTTCACTTTCGTTATTCATGAAAGCTAAATCACAAGTATAGTCAAGAATTTAACGGTATAAAAACGCAGTCCAAAATCGATATATAATAATAATAACTTGAAAATAATATCGTCCCCTTAGTATAACAATAGCCTATGTGCTCATAGGCTATTATTTTTTTATTGAATTTTTGGATTCTCCATCGTCGATTTTATATGTGGTCAAAATTTTGTCAAATTCTAGTTCCACAAAGTGGGTCAAAACGTCAGTCAAAAAATAATAAATATTTACAGACATAACGAGATTTGAGTGAGAGCTACTTTCGACAAAAAGTTTGAAATTCATTTTCTCAAAACATCAAAAAATGTATAGGCTATTTTATTACTAAGAGGACGATATTGTGTGGCGTTTGTTATTTTTATATTCCTTTATCGTTCATAGCGCTCCAAACTAGAAATAATTTATAATGCAAAACAACGCTTGCCGGGTCAGCTAGTAATATATAATATACATATGTAATTGGCGCTTACACCCTTTATTGGATGTCTGGCCTACAATGAAGCTGTAGAAGGCAATCGTTAAGAAAAGTAAGCGCAACCTCTTTAAGCCCTCTCAAGCGATAAGTCTTGAAATAAATGGGGCGGTAACTCGAAAGTTTGGGGATCATATTCTTTGAATAAAGTTGGGACAATAGTGAGCACAAATGGCAATATGGAAAAGTTTGACTTATGCCTTCGAGTTCGTGTCACTAAACTAGTTATTCATTCCGGTCCCGATATTAACTCCATTGAAAATCTGTGGATCGTTACTAAACCTAAGGTTTGGTACCAAAATTTACTGATATTTGCGAAGCATTTCCATGATAATTACAAAGTAATATTTTAGATAGACCGCAGTCTCTACACATATCGCGCAAACGATAATTCATATCATAAGTAATTCACCCGAAGAGTTTTCTGTAGGCATTGTACTTAAATATATATGTACCCACGGTGCATAAGCATATGCATGGATCCTTGCTAGTTGTGTCGCTGACTCTGGCGATTGCTGAAAGTCTTAGCATTGCGATGGGAGGCACTGAGTAGCCATCATGCCAAAATTGTTAGTAGTATTTTATGAAGTATTTTGATTTAAAGAATTTTATAAGTACACATGTTAGGTGTTAAAAACAAATCTTAATGGAATAATAATTTGTGTTCATTTAAAGAAGCGTATTTTTAATTTGCAATGTGTTCTAATAAACATAATTTTTTTCAACTTCTTTTTCTCCTTCCCGATTTTATTTCAGCATCTCTTCCATCGCCGGAAACTTGTCTTCCTTTTTCGAAATATTGCCTCCTGAATGATAACTCGGATGTTGATACCGTTCTGCTCGTGTTTTTGTTTTCGTTGTTAGTTTCACAGCTCAGCTCAATGGGAATTTATTCGAGGTGATGGCAGTCGAGCACCAACAACAGTTTTGAAACTACCGCTGTCAAGGGAAAGATAATAGACTAAATGAAATCAACAACTCTAATCACTCCACCTCCTATGGATACGTCTTGACTCATGCTTTTGTAATTATACTTACCTATTATATAATTGGCGCGTACACCCATTTTGGGTGTTTGACCGAGCCTCCTCCTATTTGTGGTGTGCGTCTTGATGTTGCTCCACAAATGGAGGGATCAAGCCGACTCCTATCGGCAGATAATTTTATGAGGAGCTTTTTAATGCAGAAATACACTCGGAGGTTTGCCATTGCCTCCCGAGGGGCGACCGCTATTAAAAAAATGTTTTTCTTATTTTTGGTGTTTCATCGAGATTCGAACCTACGTTCTCTCTGTGAATTCCGAATGGTAGTCACTCACCAACCCATTCGGCTACGGCGGTCGCCTTTTTGGTTTTTAGGCTTTTGTAATTAGGATTTTGTTATACCTACGCAGTCGCCTCTACATTACCGGAACGATTCGGATTTATATGCGGCCAAGGACTGTCGCTCCAGCAGCATTCCCCCAGAATGTTTATGCTGATAAAACAGCAACAACAATGGCAAATTGATAGTACTTCAATTTATTAGCTCTTCGAAATAAATTTCACGCCGATTTTTGAGTTCAAAATGTGTATTATTTATAAAGGGATTTCCAATAAAAGGTCTTGTTTTGATAATCAAAGAAAAATACTATTTTTTAATATAAATGATCGGATGTTTATTTCATTATAAAGAGGAAGGTGCGCCGTTAAAACTGGAAAATAACATCAGGCAAATACCACCACGACCACGCTTACAGGACAATATCCTTTTCATGAAATTTTCTATAACCGAATTGCAAAGTGGCTGCCCTATGTCACCTCTTCGGGAGATAATACGGTTCCGAAATTTTCCCCGTAAAATATCAATGGATTCGTTGCTTATGTGGCACGTAGAGCCGTCTTGGTGAAAATAAACGTTGTCCAGATCAATACCATCCAATCCGGCCATAAAAAATCGTTAATCATCTCTCGATAGCCTTTTATATATTTAAATAACGCCTGTTATTGGAAAGCCCTTTAGATCCTTCCAAATGTTGTGAATAATACAATACATCCCCATGTTATTACTACCAAAATAGAAGTTTTGTATCAGTGCTGCCAGCAACCATAAACATTGAACGTAATACTAAGCTGGATAACCCAAGAATGTGTGTGTTGATGTGTTAAGGGTTTAAACTTTATTTTCGCATCACCCACAATTTGGGCTCACCCTATTCCTTTCACCTCTCTATCTTCCTCATCGCTCACATTTCTTCTCATCGTTCATTACGCTCTTTGCTCCTTTACACTTTGTTGTTATCACTTACTCATCATTTCTTTGTGCAGAATTTAGTACATCTGCATTGCCAACAACATACATGCACATCGATACATATGTATACCGAAAAAATACACACTTCGCGTGATCTCCCCTTCACCTAGCATCGATAAAGGGATAGCGGTGCCGAAAACCATTATAAAAGGACCAGCCTAAGCACTTTTGATACAGTTTCGTTTCGTTTTCCATCACAGCTCCCCCGGTATCGGTAATTAAGCAATTAAGCATAAATTACTTCATCCCCCTTTTTTGCTTCGGATCGAAATAATTTACGTTTAAGAAAATAAAGAATTGTTTTTCAATCTAATTTCTTGTTTCAATTTGCGGATAAAAATTAAGTCAACTGGGTTGGCCAGTCATCATCCAGATGAGTTTGCTGAATAATAATTAAGTTAGACTTGGCTGCATGAAATCATGGCGGTTTTCCACATGATTTTCCCCTAAGAATTTGTAAAATCTGATATTGACTTCCTTTTTGCTAAGGTACGACGGCAAAAATCAGTACTGGGTTTCCCCCTTCTATGGAAGCAGGTTTTTCAGGTTATTACCTTCGGGAGATATCTGGTTTCATTACCAACTTCATTATGAAATGAAATTTCGAACGATATTTCCGCAATTACTTTCCCTACGGCAGCAACGTGCCGAATACCAGGCACATGATTGTGCGACAAATCTAAAACTATATGCCACCAGTCCAATTAGCTGTGGCATTTAAGCTTGATTCGAATCTCCGTGAAACACCAAAATGATTTTTTTTTTAAATAGCGGTCGCCTCTCGGGAGGCAATGGTAAGCTTTTGAAAGTATTTCTCCCATGAAAAAGCTCCTCAAAAAATGTGTGCCCTTCGGAGTTGGCTTAAAACTGTAGGTCCCTCCATTTGTGGAACAACATTAAGACGCACACCACAATTAGGAAGAGGAGCTCGGCCAAACATCCTAAAAGGGTTGTTTTTTGCTTTCTCTATTTGTCTTGGAGGTCCGTTTGTTTTTTGTTTTTTTTTTGTCATCTCATTTTCATGATATTTCGTTTTCTTATGAAACAGACGATTTTGTTTTCTTATTAAACAGACTTCACATGATTGCATAGAAGATTTTACACAAATTTACTACCAATTAAGCATTAATTTTTGAATAGTAAATTTGATTAAGATTCAGGCTTAAATTGCTGAAATGTACAATACTTAAATGCCAATTAGGTGTTCGTTCATAGTTTAACTCGCGGGATACAGGAAATGGACGTACTAATTTTGGAAAAAAATATTTTACTCAAATTTATAAAGGATTTGTATCTCTACAACACGAGATAAAGAAAAAAACATGCTCCGAATCAAAGTACATCTCTGGAGTTTTAGTTCCCTCAAGAACTCCCTTTGTACATATGAATGTATGTTTTAGTATAGTATTCCATTCCAAAAAAAGAGCAGAGAAAAGCGAATTTAATAACAATATCTAGCAGATTAAGCTCAAACCAAATAAAAACTATTCAAATAAAACCTTTTCATTTTTAACATTTTTTAATTTAACAATTTCGTTTTTAAGGACTCGTATATTTTAAATAAATTTTCAGATATGTACATGTATGAATAAATGTGAACAATAAAGTATGGGAGCATAAATTAGACACTTGCAACAGCCGCCTAGACATAGGCAAATCACTTCTTCTGACTGAATTTATTCATCATAGTATATAGGTAAAATGGTTGGATCCTATGGTAGGACGGAGTGTATATGTACCTACATACATATGTAAGTGTATTTATATTCAATTACTATGAATTTATTGAATAGTAGAAAACAAAACATTTTCAACTGGTGTCGATTAATTTCTACAGGATCATATCATATTATACGAGTATTTTTAAAAATAAGATGAAAATGCACTAAAACATTACCTAAGAAATCAAACCATTAACTTCGTTGCTAAATACCGCACGCTGGCATATATATGTATAAATATATACTTAGGTATTTACATAATTTTTGATGTAATTCTTCGTGCATACATATGAATGCATAGGCATATGCATACACGCTTATGCACTTATTAGGTTAAAAAATGTCTTTAAATTATTAAGATATAAACTTGGATATTTTTAAATACAATGTGTTAGATAGTATAGAAAGGAACAATGCATTATAGTATACGCTACAAAAAATTCAGCAAATAACCGTATTGAACACATTTTTTTCTGAATTCTATTCGGTTAGGGATTTACGTAAGTATTATATCAATTCTGAAATTTCACTCCTCTTCTTCTTCGTCTTCAGTAGAAGCTTCGGTATTTACATCAGATTTAATTTCGTCAATATCAGTATACAGTTCAATAACAGGTGCTTGTTCTGGTTGCTCGATGGGGCTTTCTGGTTGCTCCACAACGGGTTCGACTAGAACCTTGGCAGTGTCATCTAAATCTGATGAATTTGATTTATCATCTTTTTGTATGGCATTTAATTCTTGTGCAGCGATTTCGGCCTCTTGGCGTGCAATTTCAGCAAGCTCCGCAGCTTGACGAGCCAATTCTGCTTCGTGTTCTTCTTCAGCTTGCTTTTCAATTTCGGCCAAACGACTAATTTCTTCTTCCCGTAGTCGTTTTTCTTCTTCAAGACGAGCTGCTTCTGCTTCCCGGGCCGCTTCCTCAGCCAATCGCGCTTCTTCAGCCAAACGTACCTCTTCGGCTAAACGAGCTTCTTCGGCTAAACGAGCTTCTTCAGCTAAACGAGCTTCTTCAGCTAAACGCGCCTCTTCGGCCAAGCGAGCTTCTTCAGCTATTCTAGATTCTTCAGCCAAGCGTATTTCTTCAGCCAAGCGTGCTTCTTCAGCCAAACGTGCTTCTTCAATCAAACGCGCTTCTTCGGCTAAACGGTGTTCTTCAGCTTTACGCGCTTCTTCAGCCAATTGTGTCTCTTCAGCTAAACGAGCTTCTTCAGCTAAACGAGCTTCTTTGCGAGCATCTTCTTCGACTTGCTTTGCTATTGCTTCTTCTTGTGCTTCGCGTTCAGCTTTGAGTCGTTCGTCTAGAATTCTGCAATAACCCAATGAGTTAAACTATAATTACACAAAGTAGAGTAGGGACTACCCTATCATACATTTTAATTCAATTACCTAGCGCCATCAAGTAACCGAAGATGGTTCAGTGTGCAGAAGTTCACGCAAATAGAGAAATTTGTTAATTGTCATTCACATAGTTCAGCAATTGGCAATAAACAAAGAACCGTTTGGGGACGAGATGAATTTGGGAAGCGAGGAAGGTAGGGAAGCACTACATCAACTTATTCGGCTTAAAGGTTCAATAGAATATGCAGTGTGGGCAATGCGACGCCAAGTACAGTTGTCGTGCAGCAGGGCAAATTTGGTGTCGGATTTGTGGTAGGAGGAAGATTTTACCACCAAACCTTTAATTCGCCTCGGCAGATGAGTGGCATATAGAAGAATGATTTATTTTTGAGTTCCGTCGAGAGACGTTTATGTAAAATAATCAATTCAACCCAAAGATAAATTTGTTGCCAAAGTAGCCATACATACCTTGGCAACTAACAGACATATGTGAGACTATTCGTTTGATGACTTCGGTTTGCTCCCGTTCATCTCCAAACTGAATGGTTTATTTATGTAATCAGAACTTGACAGAATCAAGCTAAATAACTGTTTTCACGCATTCTTATAGTAAGCAAAAACATTTTACGCTATTTTTCTGGAATAATTCCCGTTTTTAACAAGTTGCTGAACAAGTTCTTCTGTAGTAAGGATTATTGTATTCCTTTTGGGATTAGTTTTCATATTGTTTGCTGGGTAGGTATATATAACATCTAAAAACTTTTATTATTAAAAAATATCTTTTCTTACTTTTGCTTACGCTGTTTGGCTTCATCTAGCATTTGGGCTTTCTTTTTTTCCAGTTCAATTTCATCCAATGCTTCCTCATTAACAGTCATGAGACGTTCCTGTCGAAGGCGTTGTTTTTCCTTCATTTCATCTTCAACTTTATCATCCAAAGATACAGCGGCAGAAAACTTACGCGAAGGCCGATAAGGGTCCAATTCAGGATCTATAAGTAATAGTTAGAAAAAATATAGGTGACATTCGCATTCGAAAGGTATACGAGTAGTTTTATAAACAGCAAATTTTTCACTAATTACTCGTATTCGACAATTGTTCTTACTTGGGTATTTCTGTGTACTAATTACTTACCTACTACTATTTGGTGAAATAGGTTGTTTTCTTCTTATTAAAAGTTATTTTTATTATTGTGTTCCTTATACGTATATAGTAATGGCGAATACTCATGTCAAATAAATGAATGTTAATGAGATATATCTGGTGAAGAATTGCGTGTTAGTTTTTTGTTATGTCTGTTATGTTAAATATTTTTATTGGTATGCATATTTCAAGAAAGCTTACAGCATGAATTTATGTGAATTTCAGTTCATTCGAATTTTGAGCTTTTCCTTCCTTCCTTGTTGGAAACCGACATTTGACGTCAGGGAAATGCAAATATCGAAAATCGTCATGATCGCCCTCTGATTTGACTAAAGGGATGCATTTTGCAATCAATTATCATGTTTTTCAATCCTCTAACTGGAGTAATATCAATTATCATGACATCGCAATATCATGTTATGCAGGCCCTCTTCTAAACTGGTTTACTTTTGTGAATCAACCCAATTATGACGTCATTCCTCTGCATGTCTCGATAAAATGTCAAGCATGACACACAATTTATACACATAAGTATATGACTCTTGTGTAGAATATTATGGCGTCCATTTTTCTCACAAACTTGTAAATTTCTTGAACACATAAACTAATGTGCCAAAAAGTCTGCGTTCTTTTTTCAAACTCAAATTTTCAACTTCGCGGCTATATTTTTCCATATGATCTGTATAATAATAATCCCATACGTAAAGGAGTATATAGTGTTTCTCAATGAATTTTAAATATACTGCCTATTGATTCAAGTGCTTTTTTGGTTGTCCAAAAGCAGACACACCCCTTTTTCTATAAACATACTCAATATTGAAAAGAAAAATAAGCCTTGTAAATTAGATTATTGATTCCAGCAGAAGCCTATCCCAAAAGTAAGGATCTAATTATTTCAATATCTACCTACAGAAATTAAGGGTTTTGAAATTTTCAAAATCGAAATGTCAAAGTCACATTTTTGTATGTATAAGCTAACGTGCGTGCGGCTTTCTTGCATATTAGAGGAATGTACACAAAGCAAAAACTGCTTAAAATACATATGTATATAACCAATTTTTTTGAGCATGATGAATAATTGATCCTATTTTATAATGTCATATTTTTCGAAATTGTTTCAACAACACAGTAGGCTAAAAAGTCCTGGGCCTAACAAAGAAATCACGTTTTTTGTTCAAAATTAACTTTATTCATCAACGTAATTTCTATCAAGAATAACGCAATCGTTCCACGGCCGCTCTAACATTTCAAAACCAAATTTGTTGAACAATTTATCCTTTGCCTCAAAATAGGCCTCAGTTTCAGCGATAACCTCTTCATTCGAGCGAAATTTCTTACCGGCGAGCATTTTTTTAGGTCTGCGAAGGTCAGCGAAGGTCTGCTGGGAGCCACATCTGGTGAATACGGTGGATGTGGGAGCAACCCATGTAGTTTTGCCATTGTTTCGATTGACTTGGGACACAGTTCGCTGTCTTGAAAATGAGCAAAAGCGGCAGAACAGAGCTTTCTTATAGTCAAATGCGCATACAATATAAAGCCAACACGTTCTTTTGATATCTTTACGATGTCACCTAACTCACGCAACTTTACTTTTCGGTCATTCAAAACGATTTTGAGGATATTTGATATTTTCTGGTATTATCGCCTTATTTGGACATCCACTGCGTTGTGCATCATCGGTGTCCCTACGACTACATTTAAAGTCAGCAAATCATCGTTTTCTCGTTGTTTCTGATGAAGTGGAGCCCCCATAACACTTTTGAAGCCATTGCTTCGCTTGAACGGCATTTTTTCCCATCAAGAAGCAGTGTAAAATTAAAACAACATTTTTTTTGATCAATTTTCTGAAAATAACAAAAGTAGCGTCACTCTTTGCACAATAACTCGTAAGCTAATGAATAGAATGTCATGAAATTGTAACAGCTGTCTTTTTAAGGTTAGTACTAACTGAAAAAAGAGTGTAATAAAACTAGTGCCATCTATGTGTTGGGCCCAGGACTTTTCAGCCCATGTGTTACACGGTGGAATAGTGCAGGTAAAGTAATAAGACAGCTTTCTCGGTTTGTTTTCTGACATTCGGCTGCCTTATATGTATTTTAGAATATCGACTTTTCTTGCATCTTTGGCCGCGGGGCATATCTATAAAGAGGAGTTATGCAAACACTTGTTTGAGCTTGCTAAAAGGCGATGGTTGCAGATGATTTACTGTGTTTAAATTGTATGGTTGGCCTCGAATAACTGAGATATGATAAAACCAAGGGAGTGGTCCCCACGGAGTGTCGCCACATGTTGCTCACGCCATCTGGCCGTGGGGGCTAAGACTTGTATCTCACGCAATGTGTTGGTCCAACAAACCAGCACCTCAAATAGGATCTGCACGGTTTCAGGAACTCACCCGAACAACAGCAGCAGAGCCAACTCCACGCATTTCTCACACCTCGACTCGTGACTCTCAACCCGAGGAGTTTTAAGCTCCTACAACTTAACGGCAATGGACTCTCGAGTTAGATTGGTAAGATAATCGACTTTATGAGTCGATATGGAATTTTAATAGCTGCGGTCCAAGAGGCAAAACTGCATGTTAGTTGCTCCTTGAACACCAGAGAGTCAGGCGATGCTGAGCTCGAAATAATTAATATAACATTTATATATCTGCTGCCCTTCTGAATATAATATGGTGCGCTCATTAGAGATGAAAACCGATTGCTTGTAGGTAACTTTAATGCTGCTGCGGCATTCAAGGACATACCTCCCAATTTCCCAGTCGAAGCAGCCGTTTTAGCAAACGAGCGTAACCACCTACGCCAGGCCGATTCCGGGGACCCCCGAATAAGGGATCTCAATTTGCAGACTCAGCAACTGGTCACCCATCATAAGCGAGCCAAATGGGAAGAGCACCTGAAGGCCTACAATTTCATCTTCGGTGTGAGTAAGCTCTTGTTCACCGTAAGGTCCCTGTAGAACCCGAACACAACGATAAGGTGGCAATCGCCTTTAGTGGTTATGCAGTCATTTACTTCGATGCAGTCCTTTACTCCACGCTTATAGACAATATCCAAGGGTCAACCTTCTCGCCGGAACTAAAGTGGTGGTCCGCGAACTACCTGAGTGGTCGGTATTCGTTAGTCATCTTTCGGGATCAAAGCTCAATACAAAAGAGGATAAAGCAAGATGTACCGTGATGTCCTTTCAGCCTTGCTTTTCAACTTCTACATACACATCGAAGCTCCCCCAACCACCACAGGGAGTCTTATTGATCTCCTGTTTCGATGACTGTTTGGTAATGGAGTTGGGCAATGACATCGATGACTTGTGTTCCAAGGTGAACGTTTACATCACCAGCCTTTCTTACTTTTTCGAGGAGCCTTCAGCTAAAGGTGAGAGTCGGTGGCACACCAATGCCGACCGTTAACAATCCCAAAATTTTGGGTGTACCTTCGAGCAAACTGTCTTTTTCAGAACATACAACCGCAATTGCCACTAAGGTCCAAAACCGCAACGAGGTGCTCAAGTCGCAAGCCGGTAGCACTTGGGGCAAAGGCAAATAAATATTGCTGGCGACTTATAAAACATTTAACCGGCCGGTTCTGAATTATATTGCGCCCGTCTAGTTGCCTGGCGCCAGTGATATGCAGTGGACAAAACCTCAGACCTGTCAAAATATTGTAATCAGGACACCAACCGAATGCCTCCTGATGTTCCGCCTGCAACACTTACGCATCGGGGCTTCCATGCACCCGGTTAAGGAGGAGCAAAATGCTGAGCGAGCAATTTCTGCTATGATGTTACAGTAGAAATCGCACCTGCAGACATTTGCTAGAGCCTGAGCAACCTCCTAGGTGAGTCAGGCGACATCTCTTCGACGAGATCCAGGAACGTAACAACTACAACCACTAGACCGGGCAGTACTTAAATTTTAAACGATATGCATCGGGAGACTTTCAACACATTCCCAAACACCCGACCCCCGAATGCCACCTATTGTGGACGAAGAAATACCGTGTGGATATTTTCCGGCATGCGAAGATGTGGAAGGCATGTGTAAGGCGGCCAACGTAGCCGATTGAGTTGGTGCGTAACTATCATTCAGGAGTGCGAGGGTTCCAAGCTCCGTACATAAAGCACCAAAATGAAAATGTTTGTTTTAATAGCGGCTGTCCCTCGGCAGACAATAGCAAACATCCGAGTGTATGTTTTGCTTAAAACTGTAGGTCCCTCCATTTGTAAAACAACAGCAAGACGCACATCCCGTGGCGCTTGGCCAAACTCCTAAAAAGGGTGTAAGCGCCATTTATATTTATATATGCTTATATGTATATATATGTAAAGGTACACCGCACGATACTAACTACCTATTCCCATTCCATCTTAAACCTATTCATGTAACTCCTCACTCCCACTGGACCCAACCTCTAGCAGATGAGCCAACCGTTACATGAGTTAGACGATGGCGATCGGTGAGTACACCGAACTGGCAGGGGCTAGTGAACAACAACAACGTTGAAGAAAAAAAACTGTAAAGTATTTTATTTATTGCTTACTTTAACCGGATTAAAAGTGATAACACAAATGGATTTATATACACTTTTTTTTCTAAGCTCAGCTAAATGCAAAAAATGATGAAGTATTTACAGTTTGCTTAGTAAAGGCGTGGCCGGCGGAATTCAAACTTTGAGTTATAAAAACAATGTTTATTGATACTTAATATACGCATTCCTTTTGCATTGCACGTTATGCAATTTGTTAATTTTGTGAAAATTGTAGAAAGCGTACGTTGCTTTTACAAAAGGAGTTCCGCACACAAACACGGTTTGAAGCAATGTTCCTATGTATACACCCTGCATCAGCAGCAAAATATTTGAAGAAGTCGGCGACGTTCATAAATAAATGGGTGTAATGGTTTACCGATGTTAAAAACGTTGACGACTTTCCCGGACGAAGTGAGAACTTATCGATTCGTAAAGCTAAAGCAGTTTGAAGAAAAAGTAGTGTTAATGTATCCAAAGACATGGTTCCTTGATCATGGTGTACTGCTGATAATCGAAAACTTCAATAAACTTTTAAGCATACAATTATGGTTCATGTTTGAAGCTGCTTCTCCGAAAAAGGATTTGGCCGTTTATTTGTATTTTCCACCAATTCTAATGCAGTTTCGATGAATAAAATTTACCGAAAAGCATTATTACTGCCTGTTGTAAAGATATTTGGAAGAATTAGTCAACCTTGGATGTCACAAGAAGGCAATGATCCCAAGCACTGAAGCCGAAGGTTTGTAGAGTGGAAACAGCAACACGTGATTGAAATGTTGTTTTGGTCTCTTAGTCGCCTAAGGCCAACCCTTTTGAAAATGTATAAGCAAAAATTAAAAGGAAAACTAACGTGAATTCGACTGATTTGGAGCTGATTACTTCCACAAGGTATGCAGAAATTAACACAACCTATGACTCGAAGATGAGAAGCCATTATAGCTAATGGTGGTAACTATACATTTTATGGAATATATTGCTTATAATAAATATAATATTATAAGCCCTTGGAATGCTGATTGTTAGAATCGAAGTAAGTGCGTACATACATACATATATAAATAAACATATATAATTTTTGTTAGCGAACAATTTTGTAGGTGTAAATAAGTAATATATGTAGGTCAAGGTCATTAATAAAATGCACTTAAAAAAAGTTGGTAGTGCATTAACATAATTTCACATAAATGCGAAGTGAAAATTACTTGCCATGCGGGTTAGTGTCACTTTTGAACAAAAAACACACACATAAAGTATACATATACATACTTATGTATAGGTATAAATATCTACTCTTGGCTTACTATTACAGCCCTTGTCATAACCTCGTTTGAAGAAAGAAACACAACATGTTGCTTATTCTGAATTAGCAATGACTTGCATATTATTTAAAATCACATACTTTTACATCTGCATATACATACACAAATACATGAAAATTGGTATAAATTGATTTTCTCAAAAATATATGTACACATACATATTTAATGCAATTGTGAAATTTTCACATTTTTCTGTTCAAACAAGTCTAATAATAAATGAAAAATAACCTGACAAAGATTGAAAATGATCCTCTTCTTTCTAAAATACGTAATTATTGCTTAATGAACGGTAAATTTTAGTAATATTTTTTCTGTTTGAATCGATCTTTTTTGTTTTTGATCATAGTTCCTCATCGTAGTTAATATAAACTGGTAAACTAAATCTGGTAATGTAAATAGTTATAAATAAATGTACATTGTACTTAAATATGACGGACATAAAAGCCCTATTTTTTTGTTATATATTGTATTAGCACAGATGTTGGTTCAGGATGGTTTCTTTCTGTTTACATAAATTTTTTATTCGAAAGCGTAAAGGTCTTTTGAATACAATATTTGGATGATATATAAATTACAAATCCATATCAAAAGCAGGCATAAATCATTTAGGCATCAACTTCAACAGCTTCAACTGTAAAGAATCAATCAATTATAAAAAGATATATAAACGTTAGTAAACCCAACTAAACTAGTTGATACATATTTAGCAATAGAGTTAGTCACAAATATATACAGTCAA
Source organism: Anastrepha obliqua (assembly GCF_027943255.1). Taxonomy (NCBI): domain Eukaryota; kingdom Metazoa; phylum Arthropoda; class Insecta; order Diptera; family Tephritidae; genus Anastrepha; species Anastrepha obliqua. The sequence continues at coordinate 76,369,456 of NC_072892.1, forward strand.
GGACTAAAGTTTGCATACAGCATTTACAATGCTTTTAATTACTATAGCACGGGCACTTATTGACAAGTTTTGCAAATGTACATATTTGTTTCCTATATTTTTTTATGAAAATATAGTTCATTCCCCTACAAAAACCATGTAAAGTCAAGTTTAAAACTTGAAAAAAATTCAAAAACTTTTAATCAAAACTTTTTAACAGGAAAAATTCGAATTCGAGAATGCAGCTGCTATGTGCTATAAACCCATTGAATTTGGGTATATAAACTGCAAGTTTGAAATGGCTCAATACTCGCGTTGTCTTTCGACAACTTTTTTTCACGGCAGTCTGCGTGAACTACAAGAAAAACATTCAATGAGCCATAAAACTGCATATTCAAAACTTGTCTGATGAAAAAGTTTGTTGAAATTTTCTTCAATTTGCACACATCTCGAAACTTGAAAAAATTATTAAAATTAATTAAGAAACAAATAGATTGTTAAAACTTCTTAGAAAGTTTCTGTGATATAGTTATTAAACGCACTTTATGTGCTGTATGTAGACTTTAGTTTTTGGCTATAAGTAAGTATAGTAATAATGCGTGTTAAAAGTATGCTTGAGAAACATGAGTGCATATGCATACATACATACGTACATAATATGTGAATTCATTCCGTTAAAATAAAAATATTTATAATAGGGGCTACAAATTACCTCGTAATAAGTACCAAGCAAGTTAAAACGGCCAACGTAACCGAATGGGTTGGTGCGTGACTACTATTCGGTAGCGCTAGGCTCCGAAGCCCCGACCATAAAACACCAAATGATAGAAAAAGTATTTTTTAATAGCTTTTGGCCTTCAGTATTCAAAGGCAAACTTCCGAAAAAAACACCTCAAAAGCGTAGGTAGGTCCATCCATTGGAAAATACCATCCAGTGGAAAACATCAAGGCCACATCACAAGTAGGAGAATAATCTCGGCCAATCACTCAATAAGCTCGGTGTAACTCATGTGACTTATAGAATAAGAAATATTTCTTTCCAGATGTTAAAATAAATACTTACGATCGGAGATTGAGCCACTACGGCTGCGATCGAAAGTTAGTCCATTAGAATGTTATATCTATAGTACGTAATATGTCAATGGGAATACAGTGCTTATTGCATATAAGAACTATAGATTGAGGGAAAGCTAAAATGGCACATATATTCCTTGATTTACAATGCAGACTTAAAATCGGAGTATATTCAGGAAATTACCGGATTCCGAAACCACAGATCTGTAATCTGCGATCCAAAATTAAGTTTACTTGTCTAGACGTTTTTTATATCTTATCAGAATTTGGCACTTAACCTACATATAAGTATAGCTTTATAGCAAAATATAAGTAGTAAATTGGTATACCCATGTATCTTTAAAACAAAAAGCAAAAAAAAAAATGAGTTAGTTTTACTTTTAATCTTTTTTTATTTTATAAAATTTTATGAAAGCAAAATTTCTTCAATAAAATTTAATTCATAAAATTGTGTTATTAATTTGCATACTGTTATCTATGACCTATAATCCGGCCACTCCAGTAATCTGCAAGGCATCAGGATTCTGGCTGCCCAGATTGCCGAGGCAGCACTATAGTTGTTTTATTCGCAACTCGCTTGAAATTATGCAGTACCATTCAGTTTAATAGCTATGCATGGCTTAGCAACATACGGCTTATTATTACACAAATTTATACTTGTTTCTTTAATCTCTCTCGCCCTTTATTACTCGTTTTGAGCAGAGGTACGATCTTGCATTTGGGTTTAATCATAAGCACATGTTCAAACAAGCACAAATTTACTATTATTATTTTTCTTTTTTAAGAAAAGGTTTCCATTTCTGGTAAAATATGCGTTCTTATATTCACTCCCAAAATACAATCCCGAAAAGCAGTGCACCAGAAATTAATTCGTAAGGCTTAGAGTACAGCTCGCAAAAAAAGCACCTTGTAATAAATCTTTTACAAATTTTGAAACTTGGACTATTACAGAACGAACTATACTTCTTAAAAAAAAAGTAATTAAGAAATAAATAGTCAAAACTTGCCCAAATGTTAAGGTGCTATTTTTTCGTGGGCTGTTCCATTTCTCAATGTTGTACGCGCTATTTAAAATGTCCTAAAAGCAGTTCAGCCAATGTTTTAATCAACAAGCCAGATAAAAAACTTTGTCATATCAAAATTGTTTTAGGTCGTCAGAATTCTACAACATAGGTACTTGTATATGTACGCATCTATTTATAAATAAAAAGTTATTGATGGCTCATATTGCAGTGAGAATTATCTCATAACAATTAATAATAACTTGCCATAACTACATTGGTTATTAAAAGTGGAAAAAGATAATGTAATTTATATGTGCCAAGAATAATTTTCATATACAGGGTGGGCCATATAGCGTTTGCTTTTTTAACCACCTATTTTTTGGAGAATGGTAACACAAATGACATATCAAATGTGTTCATAATTTACTTGAAGGTTTGACATTTACGAAATGGGACGCTATACGCTTGAACAAAATTGGGAAATATTGAAAACCTATTTCCAAAATGGTGAGTCTTCTTCTTCTACAGTTAAAGTAAACGGCGAGCGTTACCGTGACATGCTCAACGAGTTTTTGTTTCCAAAAATTGAAGAGGATGACATGGACGACATTTGGTTTCAACAGGATGGTGCAACTTGTCACACTGCCAAAGTTACACTCGAACTTTTGTCTACCGTTTTTGAAAATCGAATAATTAGCCGAAATTCCGATATCAATTGGCCGCCTCGGAGCTGTGATTTAAGCCCGTTGGACTATTTCTTGTGGAGAGCCGTTAAGGGCAAATACTATGCGAACCATCCAGAGACGATTGATGCTTTCAAACACGAAATCGAAGTTGCCATTCATGAAATTGGAGCCCAAAAATTCGAAAATGTGCTTAAAAATTGGGTTGATCGAATAGCTTACTGTAAAGCCAGTCGTGGCAGTCATTTGAACGATATTATTTTTCATTCATAAATGACAATGTTCAATCTTCAAAATAAAAAAAAGTTTGAAAAAATATTGATTATTTTTTTTTTTATAGCCGATTCAAAAAGCAAATTTTACATGGCCCACCCTATACAATACATACCTACATATATGTACGTACTGTAAGTATTTGCCAGCATACTTACCTTTGTTCACGGAATCGTTCTCCTGGTGTTTTCTCTCACTCTTCCCTTGGGGATGTCTTAAATACCATGATAAAAGATTAATATCTGTTCGGACCTTATCCGAATCATACATTGGCCTTCTAATATTATAGGCCTTATCTCCACAAATCCTTACTGATGCAAGATGACTTTTGCCTTTATATTTAAATATGAATAGAGTGACTTAGTGGTAATAATTAGGACAAACATAAGTGCAATAGTTTTAACATTTTGGGAAAAACCAATAAAATTTTATATGTTCTTGAGTATATACTATGTACATATGCTCTGTACATGCATACAATTGCGCCTACCAAAAATATGAAATTGTTTACCACATTTCGGAATTTTTTTCCAAAGAACTTTTTGATCAAATGCCTAATTCAAAAGCTAGCAAAAGCAAGTTTAAAATAAAATAATGAAGCATTTCGATTGTTTAATAAAAGTGACAACACGCGTTTCGTTACGTACCCACATATTTATGTGCTGGTTCAGGGTAATAGGAAATTCTATGAACTTCCTTGGCAACATGGCGTACGGGATTGGTTATCCTTTCAACATATGCATCAAGGGCGAGTTGAGAAGTTGGCCCGTACGAGTATCTGTAAAGAAATAATTTTAAGTAGCTTGGTATTTGCAGCTTAAACTTTAAATATTCAATATTTTATTCCTCTTACCCAGTAACTGGAAACGGTGTACAGCTCCGCGCCCGACGAATCACTGGGGTTTGGATGTCGCGAATTAAGGACTGTGCGCGGTGACGAATCCGATTCGTTTCGTCTTGAAATGTCTGCAGATCAATAAGCCAATTTAAATATGGTAATTGGATTAAATTTACAAGTTCATAATACATACATATATAGTTATGGTGTTAGTTATAATATCGTTAAAAGCGTTCAAGCCAAATACAATAAGCTAAGAAACTTTGAAGAGTTTTTTAAACAGTTCTGTTTCAGTTTCTTATACATACATGTGTACTTAGATATGCATGTAAGTATGTATGTGTTTGTGAGCATGTATCTCTTTATAAAATTGGCTCTTACCGTTCTTAGTGTATAAGAAATTTTAGCTATTTATGGTCTTTCGATGCACGTATGCGTATATGTATATACTTATACGAGTATTCAATAATTAGTATGAATTGCAAGTAGTAACGTTTTTAGGTGGAATATACACGTAGCATGAGTATACTGTTATTGTTGTTAATTTAGGCGATTTAAAGAAATTTAACACTCACTGTAAAGGGCTCGGTGTTGAGATAATTTGTTAGAGCACGGGCGCCATATCCTGGTAGGGTTCTTTTCAGGTATGATGTTGATCGCACTGGTGAGGTAGTTATCCTAGGGCTCAGGGAGCGTGTGTACACACGAGATATGGGCGAGTAGTAATAGGATGGAGTGGAGTACACATAAGTGGATGGCGTGTACGAGCTGTAGGTAGTTGCTGGCAAATATGACAAACTCGAGGAGCTCGGTGTTCTGTAGGTGTATGAGATCGTACGCTCTGGTGAAGAAACAACCCGAGTAGTTGTGCGGACAACGCGAACCGGCGATGGCGAGTGTAAAACGCGTGTCACTACGCGGGTTGGGGAAGTTACAACTCGAATAGGCGAAGAAACAAAGCGCGATCCAGTGTATACCCGTTTAGGAATCGTATACGAAGAGTAAATTGGGTAACTCGTTCTATACACCTAAGCAAGATGAATAGGATTTGTTTGTTAAATAATAGAAATTTGTTTGTGTTTTTGTGTTGATTACAAGCATACTTACAAAGATATGAAACCATTTAAGCGTTAGTATGAAATTTCCCATTTTAATGTGTTAAAAAAAGGTGGTACTCAAAGCTACTTAAAGACCTTATGACCAACTTTCGGTAAATAGAATTGAGTGCGTCCAAAAAATATTTCTTAAGCAGGCATTACGTTATCTACGATTTCAGGTTCATGTTCCATCCTCTAATTCTCGGCTAAAGCTAATTAATTGTGAATCTCTACAAAAGAGGACAGTAATTTAACTTTCGTATCTTTTCGGATTTGTTAATGGCATCCTCGCTTGTTCGGTTCTACTCAAACGGATAAGCTTTAATGTTCCACAAAGAAGTCTTCGTAATTGATACTCTTTTTATGGGGGGAAACTTTAAGACTAAGTTTGCGAGTAATGCACCTATCGCTCGCGCACTTCGAGACTATAATTCATTTCCCACTTCCAGCTTCCTTGATTTATCTAGATCTCATTTTTGTAAAAATTTTAAATTTAGTTGCTTAATTGATTGCTAATTTGATTTGATTGCTGCATTTTTATTGATTGCTAATACTGTAGTTGCCAAATTTGGCTTGTTTTCCTTTAAATTTTTGTATAGTCTGCAATGCAGATTTGTACTGTAGTTTATAAAATTAAATTAATAAATATTTATAGTACAAATACAGCTTTATTAATTTTAGAAAGACATATTATAACAATCATGAGTGTAATACTGGAAAACCCCAGACCTCTTTCTTTTAGGCCTTATACGAGTAATTATTTAAAAGAATTAGTTGGAGGATGTGTGGTGTATGAAGCATTTTGACGCAATCATGCAAAATACCTAAAAAATTCGAAGTAACGAACGCCTTCAAGCCACCGAAGTACAAACCACACGAATTGATACTTTTGAATTTCAAATAGAGATACTATTTATAATAATGTCAGCCTTGAACTCCCACACATAATCTATCTTGCCAACAAGTGCTACTTTGGACTAAGGAGGCAATTGAGTAGTAAAGTTCTCTCTCGACGAACAAATCCACCATTTTATAAGTCTCTCATCATGCCCGTCCTATCGTATGGTGCAGAAGCTTGGACGATGACACTTGTCTATCATGGGGTGGATTTATGTGAACTCAGTAAGACCTGGCTAGTGCACAAACCTGTATAGTCGCGTCCGAAGGAACTTTATAGGCACACGAATTTTGTCGGTTTGCACCCGCGCTTTGAGACTTGGTACTGTTCTGACTCTTTTTAACCATAACCGTAGGTAGTCATCGTTCAAAGTTTTTTATAACCATCGAACATAATCCTTTCTCCCCTATCTTTTCTTCGAAAGGTAATATAATTATAATATAACCTAGTTGCCTTTTAGACAGTCACGATTTTGGATGAATGCATTTTGTGCTCTCAAGTCTAAATAAATCCTTTAAATCGAAATCAAAGATCAGAGTAGGTTTCAGCCAAACTTGTCCTTTTAATTTCGAACTATCCGTGTAAACGCAATAAAGTATTATACTAGGTACATCTAGTATTTATACGTGGAAACTCAGAGCAACAGCACGAAGGATTGTCTTTAAACAGTCAGTTGAACAATACATCAAAGTTATGTTATAAGTTTTATGAAAATAGTCTTTCTGTATGAAGTGTATTGCCTGATTTTTCCGATCAACATAACCGGCCCTCTAAGGCAACAATCAGCCGATTGGTTCAGTAATTTGAAGACCTGCATATGCATCATACGGCTGGAAATATTGCCACTGTGGAACAAAGTACGAGTAGGTATCAGGAGGAGACAACCTCAATTCATCATGCACGCTGTTACGATTAAAAGTGAACGTTATCGTAACATGATAACGAACTTTGAATGACCTGAATTAGATGACATGAACTTGGACAATATGTCAATGCCATAATACAATATGATACAACGACCTGATGTTATCGATGTTAAGTTTTGTGAAACCCTTCAGGACCGAACTAGCCAATAAAATGGCTTGGGAAGGTTTATTTAAGATAAACCAGAACATGATAACATGGTATACGGACGAACCCCAGTAGAAGGTGCAGGTGTCTGCGGACTCGGAAGTGCTAGGCAAGAATACAAGTGTTTTTCAAGCGAAAGTCTACGCTTACTTTATCCTGTAGCGCAGCAGTACTAACAGAAGTTTAGCTGTCCTTACTGATAGCCCGGCATTATCAAAGCGTTCAACTCCTTCCAGGTTACATCAAACCTGGTGCTAGAATGTCTTGATAAGCTGGCCGGAACATCCGGGTACGTAACCACAGGGAAAATTCTCCTCTCTTATTCAGAAAGTAGAGAAAAGACAATGAAGATCATCCTCAGTGATAGGTAGCTTTAATCTAAATCGATTTAAAGATTGTTTAATTAAATAAGATTCAATGTATGAACTAAATAAGTATAATTTTAGAACCATCACAGGTATTCCAACAGAGCATTGTAGATCGGTTTATAACCGTACTAACTTGGGAATATACTGCAATGGAACTTGCAGGTTCTGTAGGTAGGAAGATGAAACCGCCAATCATATGTCGTGCCCAGCACAGATGCATAAGCAACACAAAAAACTGAGTAAACATATTTTATCAGGCGAGGAAATGAAAATAGGATAAATACTAAAATTTATTGATAGATACCATAGACTAAAAATATTATAGAATAAAAAAATCATTTCTACAAATTTTGTTATTTTTTGCTTATAAAAGAAAATCTACGGTCTTATTGAACCACTTCATAGAGTAGCGAGAGACTAGAAGCTAGTAATAAATGTGTTAACAAGAATGTAGCGTAGCAATTTTATATTTTTCGTATGAAAGCTATCGCAGAAAAGTTGTGCAATTATAAATAAAGCAGGCAGAGTTATCAGTTGTGATTTGAGCAATGTCAATGTTAATAATTTATGCAGGTAAATACTTACACGGGAGACGGGATACTGAAAAATTTAATAAAATGTATTAGAACTATTAAAATTCAAATATAATATTATATTAATATAAAAATAAGTATAATTTATAATAAATCGGGCCATATCATGTGTGTTAAATTAATTACGTGACCGTATGTACTATTAGTCCACTTTTGAATTAATTTTCATCGTTTATTTGTAGTTACAATCCTAGCTGCCCCTGAAAGTATCTTGTAAAAAATACTAAATATTTGCTTAAATTAAATTTAAAACGTAAATTCGAATTAAAGAGATTCTCGAACAAACAGGAATATTTTACATATGTATGTACTTTATACTTCAATTTTCAAAGTGTCTCAAAGACAACTTCGCGAGAGATAACCCGCCAAATTCGCTAGGCAAAAACAAAATTAATGAATAACATTAAAACAATTATTGCAATGCTTTTAGATAAACAACATTCTTGTTTTTTTCACCAGCGCTCGTGTAAGCAAACAGTTCAGATTCTTTTCCAATTCAGTAGTGCCTCTTCAGACGCAAGAAACGAGAACAAGAGAAGCGTGAGCGTGAACTGCTAGAGGAGTACAGGGACAGGAATGATGCTCGAAAATTCTATCAACAAGTCAAGCATCTGACACAAGGTTTCAAGACCGGAGCATCAGCCTGCAGAGATAAAAACGGAAATCTGGTTATGGATACACAGTCCACACTGGGCATATGGAGGGAACACTTCTGCAATTTACTTGCTGGCGATGACGCACACAATTCCGACCCAGTAGAAGATGACCCGATACCGCCAATCGACGATAATTTGGACGTTCCACCACCTAGTCATGCCGAAGTCAGAGTTGCCATTCAGCGGCTCAAGAATAACAAAGCGGCTGGCGCTGACGGCTTGCCCGCTGAATTGTTCAAGACTGGCGGCGATGTGCTGATAGGGAGCATGCATCAGCTCATCTGCAAAATATGGCTAGCAGAAAGCATGCCCGACGATTGGAATCTCAGTGTCCTTTGTCCTGTACTGAAGAAGAGTGACCCGACGATCTGCACCAACTACCGGGGCATCAGTCTTCTAACCATCGCTTACAAGGCCCTGTCTAGCGTCCTATGTGGAAGACTTAAGCCGTTTGCCAACACACTGATTGGGCCTTATCAGTGCGGCTTCAGAAGTGGTAAGTCCACCATTGACCAGATTTTCACATTACGCCAAATCCTGGAAAAGACCCATGAAAAGCAAGTCGACACCCATCATCTTTTTGTCGACTATAAAGCTGCGTTCGATAGCCCGATAAGGGATTGTCAGTACGCCACCATGTCTGAGTTCGGTATACCAGCGAAGCTCATACGGCTTTGCAGAATGACGTTGAGCAATACAACCAGCTCCGTCAAGGTAGGAAATAACCTCTCCGAGCCATTCAGTACCGTTCGAGGTTTCAGACAAGGCGATCCACTGTCATGCAACCTCTTCAACTTAGTGATGGAAGGGGTGCTCCGAAAAGCAGGTGTGCATCGTAATGGCACTATTTTCTACAAATGTGTCCAGCTCCTTGCGTACGCCGATGACATTGACATTATCGGCCGCTGTAAGCGAGATGTCACTGCTGCGTTTTCTGCTATCGAAAAGAAATCATCACGAGTGGGTCTGGTGGTGAACGAGGGTAAAACGAAGTATATGCTGTCTACAACGCGGAACACACGGCGTGTAGGAACGCACGCCATTGCGGACAACTATACTTTCGAAGTTGTGCCAGAGTTTGTTTGTCTTGGCACCGCCGTTAACAGCAACAACGATATCAGCCTGGAGATCAAACGGAGAATCACTCTTGCTAATAGGTGTTACTATGGGCTAAGTAAGCAATTGAGTAGCCGAGTCCTCTCTCGCATGACCAAACTGACACTTTACAAGACGCTCATCATACCCGTGTTGCTTTATGGCGCAGAGGCATGGGTAGTGTCACAAAACGCTCTTGGGGTGTTCGAGAGAAAAGTTCTTCGTAAGATCTTCGGTCCATGGCGCGTTGGCGAAGACTACCGTTCAAGAATGAACCACGAGCTGTATGAGCTCTACGCCGACATTGACGTAGTTCAACGCATCGCCATCCAACGCCTGCGTTGGCTAGGGCATGTCGTGCGTATGGATGAAGAAGCTCCAGCAAAGAAGGTGTTCGAGGGCGAAGTCCAAGGGAGCCGACGCAGAGGAAGACCATTGCTCCGGTGGAAAGACCAGGTGGAGGAAACCCTATGCTCGCTTGGTATACATAATTGGAGAAGGCGCGCGCGGAGCAGACGCGCCTGGAGAGAGCTAGTGAGGTCGGCCGTAACTCGGTAACGGGTTGTTATGGCCACCTAAGTAAGTAAGTAGTATGATATTATTTATATTTGTACGCTCGGATAAATAGAACACCATTGACCAAGTTCATCATTGGAAATTCCAAGAAAATAAATGTGCAAAAATTTATGAAAACTTTCTGTACTAAATATCTGACTCTGTGGTATACCTTGTCGGATATTTCATCGATTACCTTAAATATAGGGTGGGCCATGTAAAATTTGCTTTTTGAATCGGCTATAAAAAAAACTAATCAATATTTTTTCAAACTTTTTTTTATTTTGAAGATTGACATTGTCATTAATAAATGAAAAATAATATCGTTCAAATGACTGCCACGACTGGCTTTACAGTAGGCCATTCGATCAACCCAATTTTTAAGCACATTTTTGATTGTTTTCATGAATGGCAACTTCGATTTCGTGTTTGAAAGCATCAATCGTCTCTGGATGGTTCGCATAGTATTTGCCCTTAACGGCTCTCCACAAAAAATAGTCCAACGGGCTTAAATCACAGCTCCGAGGCGGCCAATTGATATCGGAATTCAAAAACGGTAGCCAAAAGTTCGAGTGTAACTTTGGCAGTGTGACAAGTTGCACCGTCCTGTTGAAACCAAATGTCGTCCATGTCATCCTCTTCAATTTTTGGAAACAAAAACTCGTTGAGCATGTCACGGTAACGCTCGCCATTAACTGTAACCTCGGAAGAAGAAGAAGACTCACCATTTTGGAAATAGGTTTTCAATATTTCCCAATTTTGTTCAAGCGTATAGCGTCCCATTTCGTAAATGTCAAACCTTTAAGTAAATTATGAACATATTTGATATGTCATTTGTGTTACCATTCTCAAAAAAATAGATGGTTCAAAAAGCAAACGCTATATGGCCCACCCTGTAGATGTGTGAAATCATCTGTGGTAATATTCATTGCACCAAACGAAGTTATTTGAAAAGATAAATTGTAAGCTCGTATTTGTATTTATGGACAATTCAGTGCCGACAATTTGATTTTCCAATTTGCACAGCACAATCATTGTGTTTTAGTAGTGAAATTGAGTACCATGAATGTTCACAAACTTTATTCGTTGAGCCAATGGTCAGAGACTTGTATGAACTAAATATAATCAACGTGACTATCGTAATGGAATGTTGTACAAATGATATTTGTACGCTCATCTGTACTTCACTTTCATCTACTCTTGCAGTGGCTAGACTAAATTTACTTGGCATGATTTTCAAAAATACTTGGTAAAATACATAAATAAATATATTTTTCTTCTGCACAAGCATTAATATACAACATCACCCGCTCCGAATTGACTTTAAAAAATTCCAAATGTATCCAAACGATTTATTCGAGCGCAATAGTAACTCACAAAAATAAAAATGGCGTTATAGACCGGTCAAATTAGGCCAAAACGTAAGGGTGAAGCTACTAAAATTCTTAACAAGCTGAAAATGGATGAAATTGTTCAAAACCTATGTAAAAACAAGCTCCCAATCGATTCAGCTGGGGAAAAAATTCAACTCGAGGTCAATGGTTAAAACAATGGCTTTTTGTGAATTTCTCGAAAAAGGTCAGTTTTATCGCAAAATTAACGCAGACAAAAATTGTAGATTATACAATTATATACAAAAAAGGTATGAATGATTTTTTTCCGAAATACCACCGTTTCTAAGATATAACGAAGTAAAGAGTTGCATGTGTAATAATATGCATAAGCAGGCCACTTAGTATATACACTTTTGAAGCTGTAATATAAGTAAACATCCTTTTCTATCGGTGGTTTTAACTGAGATTTAAAATATAAAACATACACATAAGTAAAGGGTGTTTTTTTTAGAGATTAGGTTTTCAAAATGAAATAAAACGTATATAATTTAATGTTATGGCCAAGAATTTAGCTTTATTATAAAGATAAGGGTTTGCCATTATGTTTTAAAAATTATTTCGGGCAAGTGGCCGCCGCGGCTGGCTCGAATAAATTCCAGCCGAGAGGCCCAATTTTCGACCACTTTTTGCAGCAATCGGGGCCGTATGTCAGCAATAACGCGCCGAATATTCTCTTCCAAGACGTCAATCGTCTCGGGCTTATCTGCGTAGACAAGCGACTTCACATAGCCCCACAAGAAATAGTCCAGCGGTGTTATATCGCACGATCTTGGAGGCCACGCCACAGGTCCACGGCGCGAGATAATGCGCTCACCAAAAGTTTCCTTCAATAAATCGATTGTTGCGTTGGCTGTATGGCATGTAGCGCCGTCTTGTTGGAACCAAAGGTCGTCCACATCAACATCGTCCAATTCAGGCACGAAAAAGTCATTAATCATGGCTCTATAGCGCTCTCCATTGACTGTAACATTATGGCCGGCTTCATTTTGAAAGAAATATGGACCAATGATTCCCTCTGCCCATAGAACACACCAAACAGTGACTTTTGTGTGTAACGGCGTTTCAGCAATGGCTTGTGGATTATGTTCACTCCAAATGCGACAATTTTGCTTATTGACATACCCATTCAACCAAAAGTGAGCTTCATCGCTGAACAAAATTTTCTTCAATGTATCGCGCGAACCGAACCATTATTTTCGTAATAAATTTGCACGATTTGCAAACGTTGTTCAGGTGTAAGTCTATTCATTATGAAATGGCAAACCAAACTGAGCATAAATCAAGTGACAGCTGTCAAAAAGACCATCTACGAAAAAAGTAGTGCCAACTTGAAAACCTAACCTCTAAAAAAAACACCCTTTATAATTCTCAGAATATTAGGTATAATGAAACTCCCTTATTTTATGTGCTAGTGTAACCTTGAAGCGACAGCTGCCCATCTGTTCCATTGTGTGCGTGGCTACGGTCGTACAGTATACCTGCTTTATATGAGAACTCCCCCTAAATGAACTACCGTTAGTCTTGAGCGTCACTCCATAGTGAAAACAAGTGTTTATTCTAACCTATTTTATGTTGCTTTAATTTTTATTATAAAAATGTCAGAATATTGTTTTATTTGTGCTAAACTTTTAACTGAAAGTGCAACTGTTACTGTCGAACGTTATACTCGAAAATCTTCTATTGCGTCAGTTAAAAAAAGACAACGTGAAGAACAAGAAGCTAATACACCTGAAGTAATCCCTCCTCGTACTAGATCACGTGTATCCGATTTATGTTTTAAAAAATTATGCATATTTTGTGATCTGGAAACGAACGAAGAGCGCGAGATGAAAAAAGAAGTGGGACGTCGTTGTGGAATTAGCCATGTAAGTACACTTCAATTCAAATCTTAAAATAGCTCTGAATCGTTCCGATTTGTAGCAGAAGCTGTTGTCGCGCGAATAGAATTTGAATATGATTTAGTTGCTGCTGAAGCTAAATATCATCGTGATCACTGTGCTACTTTTATGAACCCTCCTCTCAGTGGAGCTAAAGTCTGTCGTCCTAAAGACGAAACTACGGACCTGGACCTATCAACTTTTGTAAAGTGTCAAAATCACGTATTATTTTTACACCCAATAACTGGTTATGACACAACATCTGCATTTTACAGGAGAGGTAAAACGACCGTCTTTGAAATGTTTAAAAAGGAAGATTTAGTTCAATGTGCTGAAGTTTTCAAAAAAGTTGATTCAATTCCACAAGAAGTTATCACCCGCGGAATTCGTTTTCTTCTCTGTATGTACGGAGCAGCTAAAAAAACTACCTGCTTAGATAAATATCGATATGCATGTTTTGTTAAGAATACTCGAAATAAAAAACAAGTGCAATTAACTTGTCTTCCTCCAACGACGGTCGCTGCTCATTAACATCTTTTCCGGGTGTATTGCCAAGTTCAAGTACGGCTTAACTAGACCCTACACATTGGGTTTGGAAGTTGGTCGATGATACATTAGAACCGATTCAGACTTTACTGCCACCTGCACCAGAGAAAATACTAAACACGATTTTTTGAAACTGTAAAAAAGGATGTAGTGCCAAATGTGGTTGCAAAAAAGTGAGTCTGTATTGTTCTCTGGCATGCACAAATTGTCAAGGCCGATCGTGTTCTAATGTTGAATCACCAACAGCAGAAGATTCGTTCGGTTCCGACGAACTGGCATGCGTTACTTCCTTGTTGACGCAATTTACTTGCAGACAGAATGAAGAAGAATAGAAAGAGGACTAACATACATATATGACTGTAACGCGGAATAATAAATTTTTTATCTACGATTTTTTCATTTTAATCCGTTTTAAGTCCGGAAAATCCTTTTTTTACTTTCGTTTTTTTTATTTTAATAACAACAGACCCGTGGAATTGGCCGACTGGGGAAACTACGTTAAAAAAGAACGCGCCAAGTACACTACCTCCGAGGTGGCGTGGAAATGTGTGCATATTATGACACTTGCAACTCTTTACTTCATTATATCTTAGACACGGTGGTATTTAGGAAAAATATCATTGATACCTTTTTTGTAGATAATTTTATGATCAACAATTTTTGTCTGAGTTAATTTTGCGATAAAACTGACCGTTTTCGAGAAATTAACGAAAACCCCATTTTTTTAACCTTTGACCTCGAGTCAATTCCCCCAGCCGGATCGATTGGTAGTTTTAAAATTTTGTTTTTACATTTGTTTTGAACAATTTCCTCCATTTTCAGCTTGTTATGAATTTTAGTACCTTCGAATGTCTAAATTGGCCGGACTATTATCACAACATCCATTTGATGTTAAAGTATTTCTTCAATAACTTGCACAGATTCATACGAAAATACATACAAATGTACAGTGGTCAATTCATTCGTGTGTGTGGGTGAGTAGTACGGAAAAAATTATAGTTTTGTGTAAAATATTTCCTGTGACAATACAACATATTTCTTTTGGGCCACTGTAAAAATGTTACATTTCCCTAATTGCCGCAAACAAATATCCCGTCATTTCAGCTCACACTGATGGGTTTCAAGGAAAGCAGGCAGACATAGCAAAAAGCTGCAAAACATTTATTCGTACACTTTCAGCTCATGAAATTGTTGCTGCAAAAGTAACAGTAAAAATCGGTTGTGGATTTACTAATATTCCTGAAAAGGAAAAAATAAGTGTTTTTTAGTTTCTCTCGCCGATTCAGTTTCAGGTGCGCGCAGTGATGGTAAATGTAGGGAAAATTCCCTACATGTAGGGATTTTTGTCGAAAAATGTGGGTGTAGGGAAAAGAAGGACAGATTTTTTTAAATTCTGTAAATGTAGGGAATTTTCAAGAAGGACAGAAAAAATGTTTAAATAGCGGGGTAAAATTAAAAAAGTTCATTTAAAACAAAAATTCGCAGTAGGATTTCATGCCAGATTTCTTTTCCTTATGGCAGCATACTTTTAAAAGCATTAATACGGCAACATTGGCTTTTTTTTTTCTTCGTTAACGCTAGCACGATTTTTTCTTTGCGCGAAAATTGTTAGTTGTCCCACGTTTTCTGGTGCTTTTCACTTTTGAAATAAGTTTGCAATTATTTTAGTTTTAGCTTTTTTTATATTTAAAATTCATATAATATATTTTACAGAAATGAGCTCCTCCTCTTCGACTGACTCTTCGGAGGAACACCAGAAAAAATAATGCAAGTATCGGAAACAAAAGTTCAATAACAAGTGGCTTGACGACGACAATTTTAGTGGATGGTTGGAAGCTGTGGCGTACGATCCATTCAAATGCAGATGCGCAGCGTGCGACAAAGTTTTGAGCTGTGGCAAGTCTGATTTACAGAAGCACGCCAAAACAAAAATGCACCAAAATATATGAAGGCGTTTAAAAAGACATCTAAAATAAACAGCTTTTTTTTAGAAAAAGCGAGTAAACCAAAAAGTTCCAGAAATTTCCTAATAAGACTTAGCATGTTCTTCGCTGAACATAATGTTGCGCTGCAAGTGGTGGACCATTTAATCCCACTCTTAAAAGAAATCGTGCCCGATTCTGAAATAATAAAAAACTCCGAGCTCGGAAGAAAGAAGTGCACCAGCATAATAAAAAATGAATTGGCAAAAGAGGAAAAAGACAATTTAGTTAAAAAATTAAAAGTAAACAAATTTTCCGTAATATCGAAGAGAGCACAGACATCGGACTCAATAAGCACATGAGCGGCTTGTGGTTAAGCTGCTGGATCTAATTCCAATAAGAAGTGATTGCACTGCAGAAGCTCTGTACGGAATTTTTAAAAAATCTTAAGCAAACAATTTTGACGTTGCAAGTGCCTCATTATAGTGTAAGAACAGGAGAACAAAATGTAGGGAATTTCGTAGGGAAAATTTGTTGTAAGCGTAGAGAAAAGTAGGGAATTTTTTTGGGCTGTGTAGGGATTTTTCAAAAAACCATTTACCATCACTGGTTGCGCGTAATATCTCGATTGAAAGCTACAAAATGGGACGAAGTGTGGATTTACCATTAGAAATGCGAAAATTATTATTAAATTTTACTTAGAAAACAAGTCCCTGCGCGAGATCGGCAAAACTATTGGCAAATCGCATTCTACGGTGCAAAGTGTTATTGCTAATTACCTTAATGCTGGTAAATTCGAAGCTAATCACCACCAAGCCGGTAGGCGAAAAATGTTAACTCCACGTGAGGAACGCAACAAAGTTGCATCAGTCACGCGAAATCCAAAAATGAAAACGCCATATTCAGTCAAATTTCAAAATTTAAATCTTATTCGTTCTAAAAATTACGCACATTTGCTTGCCCTATTGACGATTTTATAAGTAAAAAAAAAATTTTTATAAGTAAAATCGTCAAAAATGAAAATGCCTAAATATTTGCTTAATACAATTTTCAGCTTTGAAATTGCTAATGATTGCAAATCCATGATAAATCACCAAAACTTACGTGCTGACTCAAGCTCTCCGGATTCATCTGATGAGGATAACATTATTTTTGTATAATGAAGTTTAGTCTTCTACGCATTTTACAACATAAGTAATTTATTTTCCCAATTACTAACGCTGGAAATATTGTAGTCAACCAACCAACCGCAGCCGATTCACTTACAACGAAGAGGGATTGTCGTCTTTGTCTACAAGGAGGCGAAAAGCTTCGTCGGTACGTCAATAGCACTCAAAAATCTCTTATACATGTTTCCTTGCTTTCCATAAATCCATAAATAAATATCATTTCATGTTTTATCATAAATTTCATGCTAATCATTTTTTTTCTTCAACCTTCTTCGAAATGAGTCAAAATAAAGAACGAAACAAAAACAAAACTCAGCGATTATTTTTGCTCCGGTAGATAACTCAATGTATGCCAAAACAAATGAAAAAGGTAAGAAATTAAAAATATGTACATACTTATATGTGATGCTTAAAAATGGTGGCCGTATGTCCCACACTGAAACTCTAGGAATTTATGATGATGATTATACATAAAAGCGAAGTATAAATGTGGCTCATTTGCCTTTTTTCGTCCGGTTCGAGGATCCCTTTGAAAAGATTATATCCATAAATCGATAAAAAATAAAATTTTAGGAAGCTACCTGGAAGCTCATGTCGTTAGCTATAATAAATTAAATGCACATCCAAAGTCGAAAAAGGTTTGGCCAGACCTGGGTGCCTAACGGAGGGTTAACACAGCGAATTATG
This sequence comes from Anastrepha obliqua, assembly GCF_027943255.1. Lineage (NCBI taxonomy): Eukaryota > Metazoa > Arthropoda > Insecta > Diptera > Tephritidae > Anastrepha > Anastrepha obliqua. Next base: position 76,387,235 of record NC_072892.1, read on the forward strand.
ACTCTTTAAGGACTCTGATATGAATCATAATTAGATCTTTCGAGCTCTTAAAATTACAACATCGGTCAACATCTATTTACAACATGATTGCTTTCAATACATAGTATTCATAGGCTTCCATCCGTGTGCATAGAGTCCACACTAAAGCTGTAAAGCACAGAGTTTTCGTTTTTCCAAATTCATATCAATTTGATCCTAAAATTTTTAGTACAATACTTTGAACCGGCACTGATATCGATGCATATATGTATATAGCATTGTCCTATATCTGCAAAGCTAGTATTGAGCCATAGTTATTCATTTTTTATTCTAACAATGTGCGTACTTATGTAGTCAATACTACTTTTTGTTCCAGCAGAACGACGTGCTGTTCTTGAACCTATCGATTTATTGAAGAAAGTGTTCGGTGATAGAATCATCTCCACAAATGGCTATACACTGACTTCCAAGATGAAGTGATTTACATTGTTGTTGTAGCATCATAAAAATTCCCCATACATGCACGGTGAAGGCTGCTGGAGTGATAGTCCTTGGCCGAATATAAATCCGGGTTGTTCAAGTAACGAAGAACCGACTGTCGTGGGTCATTTTTTGGTGTAGTTGACCGACGGCGAAATTAAAAATAAATCTATTCACACCGAATTTTATCATATAATTTTCTTCAACGATAATCGCTTAGCGATTTGATTCTATTTATACGTTGAAGACCGCGTTCATAAAGGACAACTTATGTTGCTTCAACTTTTCAACATTTCTTAGATGTATCTTTATATTGACTTAACCTAACTGTTCATTTTGGCTTACAAATGTATTCTATAATTCTTGCATGACGATGTTAGTACTTTTGACTTGAAAGTTATGAAAGACTTTGTCTAATTGGGAATAAATGGCACCAACAATGTCAGCCTTCAGATCAGGCAAAGGACAATTATTGCTCCGTAATGCGTCGATGATTTCCAACTATGATAAAAAGTTATTTTTTACTTGTTGTGCATTGTACTCGTAAAACGCAATAAAATCGACTGACTATGTAGGATTAGCTATGTTATACGTAGGCATATAGCGATACACCCATACTAAGTTTAAAAAATTTGTCTGTGGAAACTTCCCAATCTATATATATACATATATATATATTAGGACGGGTCGATTTGTGGGGAGGCAAAAAAATCGCCCATTGCTCTGTGAAAATCATATTCTAGGGATCAAAATAAGAAACTTTGCCGAAGGAACCATACCTCTAAAACGAATTCTGATGTCCCCCAATTTGGGTCGAACTTTTTAGTTTCTTTTCTCATGTAAAGGCCAAAAATGGTGATATTTTGAAACGATTGTATGGGGAACCCCCCAGGGGAGTTCCAGGGGCTGTGCCACTGGCATGGGTGGATCGGCCGTCCAAAGTTAGTGGGCGTCGGTCATACATTTGGGCTTAATTGGAGCACTCTAAATGGGTCAAAGTGGGATTTTTCGTTCGACGAATATATAACATACATATATCTATATATACAGTCTGTCTTACAAAAACATGACTGCCATAACTAACTATTTGACCAATTCGATTCAAACAAATTACATTGTTAGGGCTTATAATATTTATAATAGGCAATATATTCGATAAAATGTACTCGTATAGTCACCACCCTTAGCTATAATGGCTTCGCACCTTCGAGTCATACGTTGTGTTAATTTCTGCGCAAGTTGTGGAAGTAATCAAATCCAAATCAGCCGAATTTGTCTTGATACTTGTTTGTCCGTCCTTTTTTGTTTATCTTAACTTTTTTCTTAACTATTGCCCAAACATTTTCAATAGGGCTGACATCAGACGACTGTGAAAGTCAATACATTTCAAACATTTCAATCTCATTTTCTTTAATGTTTTTCGTTAAATTTTATTCATCAAAACTTCAAATTGGTACTAAACAATAATATTATAAATGGCTAAATCTTTTTCCGAGAAGCAGTGCCAAACATGCCAACACTTACAGTTCGCTGAATTTGTCAATTATCAGCAGTGCACCAAGATCGACGTATGCAACAATTCGCTCAAAAGGAAGATCCATGGGGGAATATTACATTTGCCCAATTTCGTTCGGAATTCGCCTCAGCCCATGCAAGTCTTTTTTCAATGTGTGATAATTGAGGTCTTCTGCACGTAAGCGTCCTCTAATCGTGTCTTTGGCATATAACACCACTGATCTTCTGGCCTTTCTTTGGAGAGTGATTTTTTTTTGGGTCTCGTCCTGGGAAGTCGTTAACGTTTTTAACATCAGTATAACATTGCGGCCACCGTAGCCTAATTGGTTGGTGTGTGACTAACATTCGGAATTCAGAATTAAGAAAAAGTTTTTTCTAATAGCGGCCGCCCCTCAGCAGGCAATGGCAAACCTCCGAGTATATTTCTGCCATGAAAAAGCTCCTCATAAAAAATATCTGCCGTTCGGAGTCGGCTTGAAACTTTAGGTCCCTCCATTTGTGAAACAACATCAAGACGCACACCACAAATAGGAGCAGGAGCTCGACCAAACACCCAAAATGGGTGTATGCGCCAATTATATATGTACATATACATAACATTGCACTTATTTATTTATGAACGTCTTCGACTTCTTCAAATATTTTTCACTCAGATGCACGTGAAATTTTTGGACTTATATATAGTGTGCAAATCGATTTTCATACGCGGAACTCATTTTGTAAATTTCTAAAAAATTGTAATTTTCGATTATTATTATATAATATTATTTTGTATGTTGGTCCACTCATCTCGAAGATTTGTTCATGGTTTTAAAAATATAGCATCTTTAGTTTGTTTGTGAGAGGCATAAATAAGACAAGTGTTTTGTGTGTTCGGCGATTTTCTGTTGAATCAACACCTGTATGTCACTACCTACATTTCAAGTGTTATTGAGCGCTTAATTCCATTTTTTACACAAAATTCATTCATTTTTTTCGATAGCAGAACATCGCCGAACACGCAATTCTTGTCTTATTTATTACTCTCACAAACAAACTAAACATACTTTATTATATATATATATTTATATTACAATTTAGAAAGCGTTTTTACAAAATGAGTTCCGCGTATGCAAAACGATTTGTACACTATATATAGGTCCAAAAATTTCAAAATAATAATAATCGAAAGTCGAATGTACTTAGCCCACGAAGTTTGAAAATTCACCTTAATTTTGGAACACACCTCATCGCATGTTTTGAAATACCCTTTATAATTATGCGGAAATGGATGCACCGGGATTTATGACTCCTCATGATGACGATACGTTGGAAGTGATCATTCAACACGTACGCTATAATAAAGGTTGTCAAAAAAGTCTTGCGGTATTTCCGCAAGCTTGTCTTTGCAAGCGCGTAGTTCTAGTTGTATTCGTCGCATCGGTTCACGCTAGAGCTTTTTGGAAAGCTCTTTTCACGTGCTAACACGTGTTTGATTAATTGTTGTTTGCTTTTAGTCGTTCGTGAGTTATAGCGTCGCAAACATGGAGCAAAATAAAGAGAAAATATGGCATATTTTACAGTACTACTACGATAAAGGCAAAAATGCATCTCATGCTGCCAATAAAATTTGTGCAGTTTATGGACCCGATACAGTTTAGATTTCCACCGCACAACGATGGTTTCAACGTTTTCGTTCTGGTGCAGAGGTGATCGAAGATGCGCCACGGTCCGGAAGGCCTGTCGTCGAAAATTGCGATAAAATCGCTGAATTGATCGAAAGAGACCGGCATAGTAGCAGTCGTAGCATCGGCCAAGAGCTGGGCATGAGTCATCAAACCGTTATAAACCATTTGAAGAAGCTTAGATTCAAAAAGAAGCTCGATGTATGGATGCCACACGATTTGACGCAAAAAAACATTTTTGCCCGTATGGATGCATGCGAATCGCTTCTGAATCGCAACAAAATCGACCCGTTTTTGAAGCGGATGGTGACTGGCGATGAAAAGTGGGTCACTTACGACAACGTGAAGCGCAAACGGTCGTGGTCGAAAAGCGGTGAAGCTGCCCAGATGGTGGCCAAGCCTGGATTGACGGCCAGGAAGGTTCTTCTGTGTGTTTGGTGGGATTGGCAAGGAATCATCCACTATGAGCTGCTCCCCTATGGCCAAACGCTCAATTCGGACCTGTACTGCCAACAACTGGACCGCTTGAATGCAACACTCATGCAGAAGAGGCCATCCTTGATCAACAGAGGCCGAATTGTCTTCCATCAGGACAACGCCAGGCCACACACATCTTTGGTGACGCGCCAGAAGCTCCGGGAGCTCGGATGGGAGGTTCTTTTGCATCCACCGTATAGTCCGGATCTCGCACCAAGTGATTACCACCTATTTCTGTCCATGACGAACGAGCTTGGTAGTCGGAAGTTGTCCACAAGAGAGTCCTGTGAGAATTGGCTCTCCGAGTTTTTTGACAATAGGGAAGCGAGCTTCTATAAGAGGGGCATTATGAAGTTGGCATCTTGTTGGGAACTCGTCATCGAACAAAACGGCGCATATTTGACTTAAATCGCATTATTATAACCAATTTTATGAACAATTGAAAATTCAATAAAAATACCGCAAGACTTTTTTGACAACCTTATATGTACTCCACTCTACTGAGTAGTCAAAATTCTCGTTACCTGAACAATTATTTCTTTATTTTCAATTACCATAATAAAAAATACATGTTCCATTGGTTTCTAAGTTCCACTATCGGGTCAAAGGAGTTGCTGCTTCTCTGCATTTGACTATACCATACCCACTGATTGTGAAATGTTTCACTCTAAGTAAGTTTTGAGCCATTAAAAGCTAGTGTTCATTTTTCTTATTTTCATATGCAACTGAATACCTTTTCGAAAGTTCGGAATTGGTTTCATGCTCGAATCGAATAGTCGCGAATCCATCAGTGTCTTCTGTACTTGCGCTTTTGCACGCTCCAACTAACGCATGAAAGCTAATATGGTCGAATCCAGAGCTACATATATGCACATGTACCAAGTTTTCTTAAGTTTCATATCGGGTTCTAGGTTTATAATTAAGGACGATATTTTTTTTCCTCCTGTATTATTCCCCACCTTTTTTAATTTTTAAAAATATTTTATTATTTATTTACTTTCTCATGAAAATGGAACAAAATACTTTCTACTGGTCAAATAAAGATTTTAAATAACTTATTTCGCCTATTTTGTAAGATATGACTAATTCCTGATTCCAGGAAAAAATTTTACATCACATAAATTCGGTATAGTAAAATAGCATTCTTGTTCCTAAGGATTCATGAATATCGCATTGCTGTCATACTTATATGTACATTAACTTTTCGGTTTTAAATTAAAGAAAGTTATTTTTCTTTGGTTAATACAATAAGTTTTAGTTTATTTCTGGTTACAATGTTATATCACAAGTACACATGTTATGTTTTTTAACAATATTTTTGTTTTTAATAGCTACAAAAAAAATTTATTTAATAACAATTATGTGATTGTTTTCCTTAACATTTTAAATGTATACATATATATATATATATATATATAAATATGTGTATGTACCTATGTATATTAATGCTTCAAAAGAAACTAAGGTTTTGTAGTCGGATATTATATATATATTCTTGAACAAAATCGTGTTTAGTGTGATTGAATGTGAGTGTGTTTTAGTGACTTTCGACAGTGTTGTTGAATTAGTGTTGTTTAGTTAGAAAGTATAATATATAAGTATTGCAAGTATTAATTTAGTATTCATACTTTGTTGCAAAATATTACATAATTTAAACATGGTATGAAAAATGACGGTATCTAGTGCCACCAGGAAGGTTGCCAGAAGTTGTTGATGAATAACTGTAACCACCTGGTCCAGCGCCTGTGGTGCTAGTTCTCTCTGTGTTGTAATTGTAGGATCCGCCCGGACCAGAACGAGATGATGACTCAACCGTCGAGGAGTATGTGGAGCGTTCAGGCCTAGCGTAAGGATTGCTAGAGTCGTAGGAGTTCTTTTCAACATTCGACTTGTAAGAGTATGAATAATCATTAGAACTTCTTTGGCGGTGGGTACCTGGCCTTTCAGTACACAAGTCCAAACGAGGAGTCTGCGAATGTGGGTGGCAGAATTCAAACTGATTAAATTTACTGTTTCCTTTAATACTTTCACTTACGTACAAATTAGATAAATACGAATACAATTATGAATATAAACACTATTATATAATATTTTGATTGTTACTTTGTAATGAAAATAGTTTTTAAATTTCTTGAAAGTTCTAGATACATCTTGCTGTTTTAGTTAAGATACCAAAAAAAAGAAATATTTAATTTAAAAAGGAAATTGAAACATGTTTGAATTTTTTGAAAAAAATTGCTATTTCACGTAGTGTTCACTATTAATGTATGTTCTTTTCTCTGTGCTTGTAGTTTGCCAATATTTGCTGTATGTATATATCAGTATATGTACATTTGTAGTTTGCCAAATAATTAATCATTGTTTTCCATATAGTGCGTTAAAATATGCACCTGCTTATTTTTTTGTTGTTCAGTCTAATACAGAAGTGAAATGCATTTCCCTCCAACTACCCCATGTGGATATTAAATATTTCATACATACTGGTATGAATATTTTTATTAAAGCAATTTTAAGTTTTAACTGGAAAATATTAGATACCTATATTGATAATTATTAAATTGATTGATAGTTAAATAATATTTAATTGATTATTATTAATTGAGTAACTCATTCTTAGTCGTACACTTTTTCTTAATTTTTATGTTATCCCTCTATTTTTTTTTAGAAATTATGCTCGGTATATTGATGGACTTCTAACCATGCAATCTTGTTGATTGTAACGATTTTCAAAATTAAAGTAACCGATTTTATTCTCCAAAATAGGCAATCAAACAAAAAAATCTTTGTTTATTAATGTTTAAATATTATGTTTATTGTGTTTTTAGTGTATGTATGTAAATTTTTTGATTCATTAAATTACTTGTAATTTGACTTTTTTGTTTTAATAATAATATTTTGTGACAGTGGCACCAGAGCGCGCATTGCGGTAACTTTCTCGCCGAACAGGCAAACTCTCCGATGCAGCGCGATGTAAACGTGGTAATACTGCGTCAATGCTATCGCGTGATGTGCGAGCGGCGGTGTTGCCTCCAGCTTCTACGGTATCGATATGTTGACGAACCATGTTTAGAATCCGCTCCCTATTTTGATCTCTTGCCGGTATATAAGGCTTAATAGGCTCATTTAAAATACGATAGTTGGGCTTAATGGCTGCACGATTAATCGGGTCAAGAATGGAGCGTTTTCGTCTTTCGCTTTCGGGACGATGTGACCCGAAAGCGGTAACGGGGTCAGCAACGAGTGAGGGACGTGGTACATATGGGCATTTCTCCCAGTCAATTGGCGTTTTGCTCTGCAATGCCCACACAATGAATTTCAGAAAAGCATAGTCATAGTCAAAAACAAATATGTACTTATGTAGTTAGATTTGTGCTTATGAAGAAGTTTTAGAAAAGAGTTTTTCCTTAGTTTAATGAGGCGCGGGGTAGGCTGGCAAAATAGCAAGGCGCATTGATAATTTGTATGTACATATACATATGTATGTAGCAATATCAGAACAAATGCAATACAAACGTAATATGGAAATTATATACACACGTATTTACAAAAAATAAGTAACAAGCAAACAATTTATTTACAAGGTTTTCAACTTATATATTTTTTTTGAACCATTAAAATATCAGGTGTTATTGCAAAATAATTCTGCTCCTATACTCCTCAAGCATTTGTGTTATGTTTAGTTTTAGATATTATTTATTTACATCAACGACTCATAACTTCAGTATCTTTTTGGAAAGGGTATGCACTTTTAGTCATTAAAGTACTATTTTCATGTATCTATAAAGTTATTCGTAAATTGTATATACGAGGTGTGTTCAAAAAGTATCGCGAATTTCGAATTTTCGAAGGTTACGTATATTCGAATTTCGATTTTGTTTTGGCGATACGGTTTCGGCATGAGACGGGTCGCCGCATATTTCGTACCAAAACTGCTCAATTTCGATCAAAAGCAGCATCGCACGAACATTGCTAATGAGAAGTTGGACTCTGTTCTCGACGACCCAAATTAGCTCCAGAGGGTCATAACTGGGGACGAATCGTGGGTCTATGGCTATGACGTGGAAACCAAAGCTAAATCATCTCAATGGAAGCTGCCGCACGAACCAAGACCGCAAAAAGCGCACCAAGTTCGGACGAATGTAAAAGTTTTGCTTACCGTTTTCTTCGATTACAGGGGCGTTGTGCATCATGAGTTCTTACCACAGAGTAAACGGTGAAGTAAAATTACCTGCACGTTATGCGCAATTTGCGGGAAGCAATCCGTCAGAAACGCCCGGATTTGTGGAAGAACATAAATTGGATCTTGCATCACGATAACGCCCCTACTCACACGTCGTTGCTTGTGCCCGACTTTTTGGTCAAAAACAACACACTAATGATGCCACAGCCACCGTATTCCCCAGATCTGGCCCCCCGTGTGACTTTTTCGTGTTCCCGAAACTGAAGAGACCCATGAAAGGACGATGCTACGCTACGATTGACGAGATAAAGACGGCATAGAAAGAGGAGCTGAACAAGATAAAAAAAAGATTTTATGAAGTGCTTCGAAGATCGGGAAAAACGTTGGCACAAGTGCATAATATCTCATGCGGATTACTTTGAAGGGGACAAAATAGATATTAATGAATAAATAAATAATGTTTGAAAAAACACAAAATTCTCGATACTTTTTGAACACAACTCGTAGAGCGATACTATACAGCTCTACTGTTTGTTTATATTTTAGTGGTGAATTTAATTTTTTTTTCTAAAGAGAATTGAAGTAAAAAACGTCGATAAAACTTCGGAACAACCTTTCCCTCGAACACGCCAAGGGGAGTCTTATCTGATTCCAGGATATCAAAGACCGAAATTTGTTGAAGCCTATTGTACTAATTTTTATGAAAATATTTGTCACTGTTTTGAATAGTGCTAATGGAAAATAATGATATAATATAGAACTTTCTGAAGGTAACATACAGGAGGTCCGAAACCAACCACAGTTATCCGTCACCAACAGGGCGGAAACATTATGAGATTAACATACCATATGTATGTATACATATATTCGCATAATTATATTACAACTTTACTTTTGAAAGATGCGTATATAGAAACTACAAAACTCCGATTGTGTACTTTATGATTTTTAGGCTCTTCTTCTTCTTAATTGACGCGATAACCGCTTACGCGATTTTGGCCGATTTTAACAAAGCGCGCCAGTCGTTTCTATCTCGCGCTAACCGGCGCCAATTGGATACACCAAGTGAAGCCAAGTGCTTCTCCACCTGATCTTTCCAACGCAGACGAGGCCTTCCTCTTCCTCTACTACCACCAGCTGGTACCGCATCAATTACTTTCAGAGCCGGAGCGTTTATATCCATTCAATTTTTAGGTTAATCGATGGTTATTTACATGAAAAAAGGTTTACAGTTTCTTGATGTGTATTATGAAAGAAAGAATTAAAGTGAGCGCCGTGTGGTTTTACAAAATATAATTACGTACATAAGTATTTACAAAAAGAGCTCTGAAAAAAGCTTATTTTTACAATTATTACAGCTGTACAGATATACAGTTAGTTTATATCTTTTTGTTTGTATATTCATAAAAATGTCAAAATTTTTAAGGAAAAATATTTGCACAAAGACAGTAACTTGGCGCAAAAACTTAGTCCAAATTCTTGGATAATTTCAATAAATGTAAGAGTTGTGCTGAATTCACAACCAATAACCGATTGTGTAATTTGAATTTTTCATTGAAGCTGTTTAGATGATTCAATTTTTATGGGCGATTTATTGGATGTGAAGCTGAATCCAAAGTTGCCTATAGGTATAGGTAGACAAAAGATAAATCATCCTACAAAAGTATTGTAGTACTAAATTGTTAAAGCGGCGCTGGAATGATTGCGTTGTTTTCGATGGAAATTACGTTGATGAATAAAGCTAAATTCGAACAAAAAAACGTATTTTCTTTGGTAGACCCGGGACTTTTTATCGCATGTGTTAAAGTTATAATATTTGTATCTTAAAAGAGAGTTTGTGTTATTCAATTTGTACTCAGGCCAATTCGATATATAGAGATAACGATGTAAAAATATTAGTATCTTGGTACAAGTTTGATGTGCGTGATCCATAGAAGCGGTAAAAAAATGATTAAATAGGCTTTACGAACGCAGTGACATACCTCCATGTGCGTTGTAGCCATTAGAAAAGCTTCTCGCAAGATCCAACACAATTATACCCTCCTATTCCCACACGGGAATATTGGCTTATATATATCTATGTATATGTAATAGTTTGTGTATACATAATGGGACTACTAATGCGTTCAAACGGCTGCTCCCACAACGAGTCAAACATTGGTATGTAAATTAGTTTAGGTGGCATAATACCTTACTATAATACTATTAGAGTCCATTAGAGGGGTAATAAAAACAAATGACTGAATATTATAAAGATCGTTATTAAATTGAAGTTAAAGACGTAGTCTCATATGGACCGCAAATATACTCAGTGTTTAGAAAATGCAAATCAGTAAAAACCTTTTATTATATTAAAAGGAATACTCCCAAAGAAATGTAGGAGCTACAGCTATAAAATAGTTAAAAATTTGTGCAAGGCGATAGTCTTCACTAAATCAAGTAGCACGAGGTATGTCAATGCCTGTTAAGGGGCGCCACTATTAAAGATTTCCCTATAATTTGATATTAGCTCAGAAGGTAGTAACTAACATCTGAGTGCACTACCTTCTTATAAAATCCTTCCGCTTTTTCGAGGTGGCATGAAACTGTAGAGTTATCCGCCTCTCGGAGTCGACTTAAAACTGTAAGTCCCTTCATTTGTGGAACAACATCAAGACGCACACCACAAAAGGGTGTCAGCGCCAATTATTTCTTTATTTACTTTTATTCTTATAAAGTGATAAACAAGGTTAACTTGGAGTGTTACATAAACATGTAATTAAATATATTTATGTTGTTTAAGCGTAAGAAAATTTATACAAATCACTAACTTTCGCAAATAAACTGATTAAAAAAGTTGTATGAATAAGACCTCGAGTAAATACCACCAAGGAAAGATTATATTAAGTACCTTAATTTCCATAATAAACTGTCATGTTTTTAACAATAGTTTAAGGAATAATTTTGTAGTGCTACTCAGTTTATTTAAAGTTTCATACAATAAATTTTGCTTTTGAAAAAGTCAATACAAATAATTTTTGGATTATTTGTTTTTTTTACACACATGTGTATGTACCTATATATGTATATAAGTACGTGCGTAGATTTATGTATGCGTATGTACACACAAAAATTACATATTAATATTGTATGCTAGATTTTTATTTTCGCTTTATTTGATTTTTATTTCGTGCTCGCTTGATTTAAGCGTTTTGTTTACATTTCAATGGAATTTGGCGGGTATTTTTAAATCGTAAGTGTATCTGCGCGCGCAGCTTTGTTCTTCAATGGCAAAACCTCTGTATCCAGCAATGTACAAACATGTGCAGATTGATATATGGTACGTATGAATGTGTTTACGTATTCATGTACATATATGTTGTTCTCCTACTCTCTCCATAATAAAAGGCACTCAATCGGGATTCAAGTATTTGTCACTCATTATTTAAGCCATTTTGGCAAGAAAAACAAAACGAAGCTATCAACATTACAAAAAATACTCCCAATTTTGATGAAATAAGCTACATACACACATTTTCACAAATAAAAAGATGTTTGTAAATATGTAGGAATATTTAGGCACATTTGCAGGTACATACATACATGAATATATAATTATAAATGTAATAATAAACACAAACGTTGTTATTTTAAAGTTAATATTAGTATTTTCCCCATAAAATGGTAAATTAATCTTTGTAAAAATTAGACTGGTTTTACAAATATGTACATACATATACTTAAGTACATAGCTTTGGGAGGAAACGGTTGAATTATATTCTATAAGTAAAAACGGTTTTTAATATGTAGAATTTGTTATTCTAATCAGTTTGAGTTGTAATAACAAGTAATAACGATCCTTAGTTTAGGCAATTTAACTATACCTGATACAACATAGATGAGTTTTTTAGTCATTGATGCGTTCAAATTTATTATATGTAGGTTTAAAAACTTTGTGGTAGGAAAGCTATCTTTTACGGACTGGACACTAAAATACTTTATTCCATGCATGTTATTAAGTATGTACATATGATAAGGTATGACAAAGCGCAGGAGATTAATCATAGAAACTTCATATTACGATTATTCAAACTTCACATTACATTCAAACAAAATTATTAAGCATGTCGTCACCAAAATGCTTTACTGTGTTAAACTATTGTGCTCCTCTACAAACAAAATATTAATATATTAAAGTGCAATGCAACAACTTTATTTATAAAAAAATAACAATACGGTATTGCTTTTGTTGAAGTTATATAATTTCTCAATTAAGTGCCAATGGCGTGGCATCATGGCATTTCCAAATTACCAAGGCAACGAAACAACAAAATGTACATATATATCTTTGCCAACAACTTTTACAATGTCATGACGTCGGGCCATTTGCCTTAGTTGTAATTGACCTAAGTTTTTTCGATAAATTTAAATTCATCAAAAAATGTTCTAACTTTGGGCATTTTGGTAACGATATGTAATACAATACAAATCCTATTTTACTAATTCGCTTGTATTAAATATTCGGAAGCTATTTCTGCTAGTTTTTGTTTTTTTTTAATGAATATGGGGTTTGTATGTATTTTTGCATTATAAATCAACAACAAAATAATATTTTTGTCATAAAAAAATACGAATTCATATATATATTTTTTTCTACTAATGTATTTGTATTTAATGCGATATTCATAAATCACTCTTCACAACGATTGCCAATCGCAGTCTTTTTACATATGTAAGTGTTCTACGTATATATTCCTGGCTAATTAAAAAGTCAAATCCTTTTCAAACTTGTTTCAATTCTCCTCATATTATTGTTTGCAATCAAAGCAACTCCACCAGTTCTTTATTTTCTTTTTTAAACAAATTCAATTGTAAACGTACTTGTATGCAGACGTATTCAAAAAATTGCATTAGTGGATATTTTAAAAATACAGCAAGTAAAGGGGCACTAAAATTATTCACTTCTCACCAATGCCACAGTGAAAAATGTGCTAACAAATATTTGCACTTTTGCGTCAATATTTTTATTCAGCTTTTTCAACAGCCTTTACGTTATATATATAGAACAGATTTTATCTAATTTTGCTTTTGCACACGCCTCGTAACACATGTATGTATCTATCACATTGTTTGTACAAATATTTGAAAACTCATATTTCAATACGACACAAACCACAATACACTTTAATTGAGATATACAAGCATTTTTGGATTAAATTGGTTACTGCTCTAAACTTAAAGGATGCGCACGTCAACAATATGAGTGTGCAATTAATATTGTTAAATCCAGAGAGCTTACCGTTACGGCATACGAGGTAACGACAGGCCTGCTAGTGTAGGTCCTGCGGGTAGTAAATCCACTTTCGTAAACCATTTTCGTTCGTTTTAGTTTTAATTAGTAATTGAATTGACTTAAAGAAATTTCGCAAATTTTCCACTTATAAAATTTTATGTCCAGAGGATTATTTTTCTATTCGTTTCGTCTCGATGTCGTGTGTTCACTTAGCGCCCGCTCGAGTTCTTCTGGTTTCTGCAATGTTCTTTGTACTTGATTTTGAATAATTTTTTTAGAAAATTTTGACTGCGAAAATTCAGCGTCTCTGCCGCTCTCTCAATGCTAAATTATTTTTGGAATCACCAACACCCAGACAACCCACGTTATGAATATAGTATAAACACCAGTATATTAGTCTACAATGCTGACGCACTACATGACATACTTACATACGTATAAACTCGCTTATATATAATAATTTGTATATATACCAAATGTATACATATTATATATGTAAATATATGAATCCTAAACATAGGCTTTAGAAACAATCCTACGAGGTAAATTATTATACTTGTACAAGAAATATGTATGTATGTACACATATGTATATAAAATTATATAATAAACGCGGGCATCCTGTGTTAGGTGTTTCACTGAATTTTTCCCCCAATTTGGGTCTTAATGTTGTGGCACAATTGTTACTACACAGAAGTAAATTAAACTACTCTTTCAATAGAAGTGCGAAATCATGAGCAGTTCGAAATTCTTATTAATTATGTGTTATAAAGATTTAATTTTGAATTCTACACTCACTCAAAGGAAATATAATATAAAGCCACACATCAACGCACATCTTCATTATACGACTTACAGTATTTCTGGAAGGGTATTATATGTATGTACCATATGTGTATGTTACGTTCTATTGAAAGTAGTGCATATGAAGCAGTTAAATTCCTAAACGGCAGGTATGGTAAGGCCTCCAACTTTCCGAGATAGTTCCCTAACCTATTTTGTAAAATAAATTTCTCTTAAATGACTTTGTAAAGTGAAAGGTTTTGCCACTTTTGTGACAAACTATTAGCAAACACAATTTATGTTTCATTTAATATGTTTCACATCTGTTTTTAGACCGCAGTGAAGTGGTTTCTTGCAACAGGATAGGTATGAAGTATATAAAGGATAGATATATATAAAGGTGGTACCGCGCCCCTTTTAATGATGTGTGACTTATATTTAAAAATAATGACGCAATTTAATTTAAAGTCCCAAAGCGACGTCACGCCTCTTTGCTTTGATGTACACTATCACCGAAGCGGCTGCCATGACAATACAGTGTATCATTTTCCAAGTGAAAACTGGGAATCATAAAGGAAATAGCAGAGGTAGGGCCCTACAGAGTAAATCTATAAAGCTAATTTACATCCTGATGTTTCAGATCGACAATACTACATTTTAGAAGGCACGCTGGTGTAATGCTTTTTCACCAGGTCTCACTGGTGTACTATATATGTACTTAAATATAATATATACGTACAGAATTCAAAGAGCGATTATAAGGATTATGTTTTGTAGACAAGGCTCTATAAACCTCTTCACGTCCACGAGGTTGGGCTGTACTATTAGTGGAGGAACGAACAACTAAGTGGCAATAGGGACCCAGAATTTGTGATGATGTTCTCGAAACTAGTAGGAGAATGCCGGGCTTCCATGCGACCGCATCCGAATACTTCAATATTAGCCTCATTTGAATACCTGGTCACATGAACATTTACTTCTGGGCAAATAAGCTAGCTAGACAGGAGGTCCGTGAGGTGGTTTCCTTTCGAAATAACAAGATTTGGTTTGTCTTGAAAACCTGTGATCTACTCTAGGAAAGTTGAGTCTCGCGTCAACTCAGTTAGCGCTGGGAAAGTACACCAACGTGCAAAGTTGCAAGATTTTTCTGGCCACGGCCGGACTAGAGGCGCTCGGGGGAACTTTCAAAGTTAACAAATCCTGAGCTCTCGAATTTTTTGAATGCCCTTTTCGGACCCCTCCGTTAAGCATCCTTGCGGTTAGACTTGGTATAACTTTGGAGGATGAGGCGAAATCATACCAGCACCTTACTTCAGCTACCCTGCTCTCCATTTTTTGGTATAGCAGATTTGGTTATTACCCACCTGACTAATTTCACCATTGGTGTGAAACGATTAATATAAATAACATGGTTCGGTCTTCTCTATAACCAGTGAAACGACTACATACAAACCCGCTTTAATTAGTGCAAATTAACCTATTATCTGAAAAATATGACCGGTTTTCTTAATACTTCGTCAATTAACAACAGAAATGGTAAAATCCGCAAAAGCCGAAATTGGATCACTATGGAAACTAGTATCTGCCCCTTCCCCATGCTAAAAACTAAAAACGGCGGACAAAGACCATTATTTTAGACGGCTTAACAGCGTCACAATTTTACAAACGCGGTTTAGGAATGCAACAATTTCTCATACTTACTGCCCCCAACCCACTTCAGTTTACGTTTCAACAAAATTTAGAAAGTCTCGCCAACAAAAATCAGAAACCTCGATCTCATGAGTCAACTCACAAATGAATTCACACTCCATTCCAGATAAGGACAACTCTAGGATCGAAACTGTCAACGTTAATCTATTATAACAAGCCCGCCAATGACCAGCTGCTAATCGACGATGAACTCCAATGATTTCGAAACAGCGACTCAAGTCTACCATTGGTAAAACTTAATATCCCGGACCTTTCAACAGAACTACCTACGATACCAGCACAAGCGAAACAGGCTTTTTTTACAAAGCAAAATCGGAGAATAAAATTTGGGTCAATCCATGACTTAGTCACAGCAGAGCTGCTAAAACTTTTAAACTGGTAGACGAAAAGTTTGTCGGCCCCTTACTGTCAAATCGAAAGCCTTATCTGCAAAATCTGTCGTGTTCACAATAAAGTGGTAGCGAAATTCAGACGCCATGTTCAAGACTTTCAATGCGACAGAATTTTATTTTCCTCTTCTATTTTCTTCTTTGTCGTCGACGATTATATAAAAAAAAGATCAAGTTCTAAGATTCAATAAATACTGTAACAATTGCGCATTGTAATAAACACAGGATGTACTGTGCTAGAATTAGACATTAAAAACTAATTTAAAAAAGAATTACTAATGATAAAAACGTATGCAATAACTATTAAATTGAAGACAAGTTTGGATTTTATTTTTTTTTTTAATTAGTTCCTCTAAACTTTAAGCTTTGCATCCGACGTGACTTATTTTTAGTATGTACTATAATTCTGCTGACTTGTTGCTCAGTTGGCACCGCCTTTTAACGATTCTATATTCTATAAATGCCTCACTGTCCTTTTTTAACTAAGTTTTTAATTTGCCCAAGTTTTATATAAAGCGGAGATAATCTTTTGATTTATTTTTCTTCCAATTTAATTTTGTTTATAATTCCCATAAACAAAGAAAGTAGCAGCACTTGGTATACTTTGTACTATAAGCCAGTCAATAATCCAAGGACTTCGACGCATACATTCCAATAATGATTTTCATATTTTACGCATTTCAACATCGTTTTCATGATTTCATGTGTGTTTTTTTTTTTTGGGTTGACAGAATCAAGAATGAGCAATAAATATGCATGGTTTCTGATTTCCTTCAAGCAGCCAAGCTTTAAAGCTTATCTTATTGCTATACGCAAAAGACACCAGGGTAAGACTCCGTCAGAAAATATGAGATTTGCAAGTGGTCTTTCGATTTCTTTGAAACTTTGGGAAATATTAGTTCTAGGTAAGATACATTCGAGCCTAAAAGGATTTTGAAAAATTTTCAAAATTGAGTCATCTACGCCATGTTGAAAATCGGGGCCGTGTTTTCTTCAAAAATCAATATTTCTTGAACCGTTGGATGGATTTCAATGCAATTTACAGACAATATAGAAACAAATAAGTAGTTTAAATTAGTATTATGTTAAAAAAAAAATTTCGAAAATTTGACCAAAAAAAGTCAAAAAAATTTTTTGAATCAATTTTTAGTTGATTTGGCCAGTTTTTTAGATTTTCTGTTATACACGTAACGATTCCTTATGATTTAACCTTTATTTTGAAAAAAAAAAATTTTATGGTGTCTATAATAGTTCTCGAGATATTGCGATTTTAGTGGAAGCGCGCACCGTGAAGTTCGCGGTTACGCAGCGCGGGAGTAGAAAAACGCGCACAGACCTGCAGCAGTCTGCTCCAGTCACTTCATACAGGAACACATAACGCAGCGCGAACCGTGCGTGCGTACGCGAACCGTGCGTGCGCGCTTCCACTAAAATCGCAATATCTCGAGGACTATTATAGACACCATAAAATGTTTTTTTTTCAAAATAAAGGTTAAATCATAAGGAATCGTTACGTGTATAACAGAAAATCTAAAAAACTGGCCAAATCAACTAAAAATTGATTCAAAAAATTTTTTTGACTTTTTTTGGTCAAAATTTCGAAATTTTTTTTTTAACATAATACTAATTTAAACTACTTATTTGTTTCTATATTGTCTGTAAATTGCATTGAAATCCATCCAACGGTTCAAGAAATATTGATTTTTGAAAAAAACACGGTCCCGATTTTCAACATGGTGTAGATGACTCAATTTTGAAAATTTTTCAAAATCCTTTTAGGCTCGAATGTATCTTACCTAGAACTAATATTTCCCAAAGTTTCAAAGAAATCGAAAGACCACTTGCAAATCTCATATTTTCTGACGGAGTCTTACCCACCATTTATTTGGATTTGGAATTTTCAAGAGACATTATTAGCTTGTCTTTCTAGCTTGACACCCGCATTTTTGCTGTCCATAAAAAAATGTTGTAGAGATCTTATTTATATGTACTTATATGTAGTTTTATAACTCAAATTTTTTACGCCAAGTAATTTGTTACTAGGAAAACAAAAGTCTATTCTGTGTTGGCATACTTTATTTAAGTGTGATGCAATGCAAAAGTGAATATTTGTATTCTCATGCGTATAACTTTTATATCTATTGGAGGGAATTTCCCCATTATATCTTAAACGTTTTCTACATATTTTAGATTTAGAGATTAGTTAAAAATAATTTTCAGAAAACTTTTTCTTGCTGGTTTCTTACATTATAAACTGAAATATCTTGAAAGCGTTGAATTCTGATGAGAAATTAAGTATGAAAAATATAAAAAAGATAGTAAGTTTCATAACCTTTGATTTAACTAGTGTATTCTCCAAAACCGCTATTTGCTTTTGGTTTGGAAATCCCGGGAACTACATGACAGAAAAAACATAGGAATTTGATAATCGGACTCTTGAGTAAAAATATTAATATTTGTAAACCTATGTTATATAATATAAAAATATACCAACCAATATTAACGGTAATGTTTTATCCCGGGATTCTGTGATATTTTTATTTTTTTCAATAACTGAAAGCATTTAAACATGCCATGAAATAAAACCGCTCAAAATTTAAGAAAGACAGACAAAACTTAAACTTATACATTTTTAAAATAGTATTTCAACGCCCATGTGATGTAAAAATCAATATGAAAAACATTAAGCAAAAATTAAAAAATGCAAAACTTCTCATAAATAACAAAAGTTGTATAAAAAAGCATAAGAGATTAACATCATTTCATTTCAAATGTGTGGGTAAGAACAGCAAAGCATTTAAAGTGGAGACTTCAAAGCTTGACCTGAACCTGTTACATACAAAACCTATTAATGAAAAACATCTCTCGGCCTCAACTCTTATCAGCTGAACTGTCAGAAGGTAGTCATAAACAATCTAAAGATGTCATTATCTTTACCATTACAAAATATTATATAATATATCAGCGCGTCGGATACATTTAAGTTTCATTTAAGGAAGATTGCGTAGTTTGGTACAATAAATTGTGCAACTTTTCCTTAAAATTCAAAAACGCCATGAGCATATTTATTTCAATTTTCTTCACAAAAAAATTTTATACAATGGTCACACAATTTATTCGTATACTCATAGTTTATAAACATGAACACCTGATACTTAGCACACTTTATACAAAAGAACAAAATTTGAATATATTCGTAAAAAATAACATTTTTATTCACTATTTAAGGAATTAAAACTTGCACATTCATCTGAAATTAATACATAGCCGAATATTTTATATAGAATATTTTATTAAAAATATAATAGAAAAAAACGAGTATTCAGTATTTAGTTGGGCCGCCTATAGCTTTAATAAATGCTTCCAAACGTCGAGGCATACTTTTTATCAATACCTTGGTTTCATTAGATGTAATTTTTTCACTTAAGGGGATATTCTAGTGTGCAATTTTGTAAAATTCGAATTTTTTTTTTGCATATTTTCAAAGTTTAGACAGTTAAGAATATTTCATTAAGAAGATTTTTCAAAATTCCTATTATTTCATGAGGTATAGCCTTTTTGGTGGCATGACATCATCCGATCCGAACGCTTCTGAAAACTTTGAACGCGTTTTTCTTAAAACTATTTTTTTCGAGCTGGCGGTAAAAATATCTCGAGTTCTGAGAAACCGATTTAGTTCAAATTTGGGGAGGATGTTCTTTATACATTTTTTCATCGGACGACCCTAGCTCGAAACTATAACTTTTTGTATAGTATTTTTACAAATATCGGAATTGTTGAAAAATATGCAAAAAAATGTTTGTTTAAACAGCCGCTATATTGTGTAAAAATGTTTTTTAACTTGTCCAAAGCTCATTCGATAGCGGCATCTATAATAATTAAGAATCCGTTTTATTTTTCAGATCTCCAGGGGGTGACCCCCTACTTTGACTGCACATATTTTTTTGGGTTAGTTTTTAATGTAATAATTAATAATCAATAATCAAATGGTAAAAAAAAAGAGTCGTACAAATTTTTTCCCCTTTGTGCAGGGCTTCAAAAACCGGGCAAAATTCATGCCTCTGCACTAGAATACCCCCTTAAAACTTTGATGTTAATTTGTGCTTTCTGATTCTCTTTTCCAAGAGCTCCCAAACATGCTCAATTTGGTTCAGATTGAGGTGGAGTTTTAAGCTGCTTAACACTAACCGTAGCGGTGTATCACGTATACCTATTCTTACCACAACCGGTCATTTCACAAATTTTTAATTTTTTCTAATACATAATTAATATTTTCAAATAACAATAAAATAATAAATCATACATTTAAATTTTTTTAAATTATACATACATGAATTTATATAAATTTAAACTAACCAGAAAAGAAATAGTCAGTTTATATTTTTAAATTCAATTTTTTAACCGGTCATTTGACCGGGCGCGGTACGGTTAGTGTTAAAGTGGTAAATAAGCCATTATTGTACGAGATAAGCATCCAGTCGAAGTTTAACGGCACTATCATGATATTTTGCATGTTTAAATACATTTACACATTTACATTCATTTTATTATCAAAAAAAATAATTGTTTCTACTCCAGATGCAGCTATGCCCCAAAACCATTGCATTTCCTCCTCCATGCTTAGCAGTAGGAATACGACTTTTTTTCATTCAGTTCTGTAAATTTTTTCCGCCAAACTTTTGGAAGGTCATCTGATCCAAAAACATTGCATTTCGACTCATCACTGAATATGGCGTTTTTCCAAAAAGAATCTGGCTCATTTATATAGCTTTTGGCGAACATCAATCTCTTTGTTCTGTTCTGAGAACCAGCTTTATGCAGACAATTACAGACTGTATGTGGGCTTACTTTTTTATGCAAAAACTCTTGAATATTTCGGCATATTATCCTTCCTCACGTGAAGTCAATATTTTTCGCCTTCCGGCTTGGTGGTGATTAGCTTCCAATTTACCAGTGTTAACGTAATTCGCAATAACAGTTTGCACCGTAGAATGCGATTTGCCAATTGTTTTGCCGGTTTCGCGCAGAGACTTGTTTTCCAAGTAAAATTTAATAACAATTTTACGCATTTTTAATGGTAAATCCACACTTCGTCCAATTTTGTCACTTTCAATCGAGATATTACGCGCAACTAAAACTGAATCGGCGATCAAAACTAAGAAAAACCAATCTTATTTCGTTTTCAGGAATATTAGTAAGCCCACAACCGATTTTACTGTTACTTTTGCAGCCAAATTTCATGAGCTGAAAATGTACGAATAAATGTTTTGCAGTATTTTGCTACGTTGCCTGCTTTCCTTGGAACCCTTCAGTGTAAGTTGAAATAACAGCAATTCATTAGAAATGTAGCATTCTTCCAGTGACCCAAAATTAATATGTTGTATTGTCACAGCAAATATTTTGCATAAAGCTAAAATTTTGTACGTACTACGCAGGGTGTACGAATAAATTGTGTGACCACTGTATATTGTTCGCGAAGTTCATAGAGCACTGTGCAGCATCATCGATCTTTATTTCTTTCGAAATCTGCTGTTTTTCATTCCAAAAATTAGTCAGCTAAACATCTATGTACATTTGGTTCCAACCAGACGGCGCAACTTGTCACCCAAAGCGCTTAACAATCTATTTATTGCAATATTCAAGCTACCATTGACGGCATACGCCAGATTTATTTATTTATTTATTTAATCAACAAACACGAGTCTTACAGACTCTTACATAGGTAGATACAAATTAAGACCTTATAACAAGAGTCTTATAAGTAACTTCTTAAAAGTAAACTTAGAGTAAGAGAATTCAAAGGCCAAGGAAGAAGAATAAGCATTAAATTGAGCTAACATCCTTCTAAAAGGAGCATTCATTCCATAAACAGTTTAACCAATACCCACAAAAAACAGTTCACATTAAAATTAATTTTATTGAGCAGATACGGACAATCCATTGAGCCCGCACAAATATCGAAGGCAAAGCACATCGACAACAGAGCACACCTAGACTCTGAGGACATTAGATTTATTAATAAGCAATAAGACCGATAAGACGGAATTAGACGGAATTTCATCGAGCGCAAAGCAAAACGCACAAAAGCCCTCTGAACAGACTCTATTTTATTAATATAGACTGCATGAAGCGGTCTCCAAACGAATATCGCGTTATTGTAATCTGGACCAAACTAAGGAAGTACAACAGTTTAAGATTATAGGGATCAGAAAACGAAGAACTATTTCGACGAATAAATGTGGGTGGTGAAGTTGAGCTTGGAGTCAAAATAAACACCCAGGTCCTTTAATTCACTAATTGACTTTAGCGGCGAGTTCGAGATGTAGTAAGCTGTTGGAACAACATTAAAAGCTTTCGCATACGAAGTGTAATGACATAAGGGATGGGCCATGTAAAATTTGCTTTTTGAATTGGCTATAAAAAAAACTAATCAATACTTTTTCAAACTTTTTTTTATTTTGAAGTTTGAGCATTGTCATTTATGAATGAAAAATAATATCGTTCAAATGACTGGCACGACTGGCTTTACAGTAGGCCATTCCATCAACTCAATTTTTAAGCACATTTTTGCTTGTTTGGGCTCCAATTTCATGAATGGCAACTTCGATTTCGTGTTTTAAAGCATTAATCGTCTCTGGATGATTCGCATAATATTTGGCCTTAACGGCTCCTCACAAAGATAGTCCAACGGGCTTAAGTCACAGCTCCGAGGCGGCCAATTGATATCGGAATTTCGGCTGATTATTTGGTTTTCAAAAACGGTAGCCAAAAGTTCGAGTGTAACTTTGGCAGTGTGACAAGTTGCACTGTCCTGTTGAAACCAAATGTCGTCCATGTCATCGTCTTCAATTTTTGGAAACAACTCGTTGAGCATGTCACGGTAACGCTCGCCATTTACTGTAACCGCGGCTCCTCGCTCATTTTCGAAAAAATGCCGCCAGACCAAAAACCGCACCAAACAGTGACTCGTTGTGGATGCATTTGCTTCTCTAAAGTAATGTGTGTATTTTCTGAGCCCCAAATTGGACAATTTTGCTTATTGACGTAGCCACCGATGTGAAAATGAGCTTCATCAGAAAAGAAGAAGAAGACTCACCACTTTGGAAATAGGTTTTCAATATTTCCCAATTTTGTTCAAGCGTATAGCGTCCCATTTCGTAAATGTCAAACCTTTAAGTAAATTATGAATACATTTGACATGTCATTTGTGTTAACATTATCAAAAAAATAGGTG
This sequence comes from Anastrepha obliqua, assembly GCF_027943255.1. Taxonomy (NCBI): domain Eukaryota; kingdom Metazoa; phylum Arthropoda; class Insecta; order Diptera; family Tephritidae; genus Anastrepha; species Anastrepha obliqua. Next base: position 76,410,918 of record NC_072892.1, read on the forward strand.
GTTCAAAAAGCAAATGCTATATGGCCCACCCTGTATATTAATGTTCAGTAGCAAACAATTACGATAATTACAAAAAGTAGTCAATCACTAGACTGTTCGAATCGTAGTCGCCATGCCATGAAATTATCTATCAAGTTATAATAACAAAATAATACCAACAATACCTTTATCTGTTTTATATTATCAATTTACGTTCTCAAGCTGTTATAAAAGTACTGATACATCCTGATACATCATGTTACAAAAGAGGAGGGTTATTGCATTTCGAAATTTTTTGACATAAATTGTGATTTATTACGTTCACACTTTTCGTAAACTGCTTAAGCAAAGATTTTGTAATTTCAAAACATTTTTATGAGAATTTTTTACGCCTTAAAAAGTATAAAAGTTTGTGATGGATTTTTTATACAATAAAAGAAAGACACTAAAAAATATTGAATTATCTGTGAACGATAAAAAGATTAAGAAGTAATTTACTGTCAGCATCAGCGAGCTCACCTTTATTCTAAATTAAGTAAAAGTACCTCCACATATGCACTAATTACCAAAATTAATCTACCCGTTCACATATGGCAGATTACCTGTAAAAGGTTTTTTTTCATAAAAATTACTTTGGTGAAATATTACGGTGTTTTTGGTTTGTTTAATTATTATTAACGATATGAAGAAAATACAAGGAGAAGGAATAGCTAATTTAATTGCGCAATTGGTTGGTAATAATAAACAGTTTAAAGAAATCCGTAAACGACGCTTACTGAGGTTTAAAAAAATTATGGCAGCAATACGCATTCGAAACACGATATTACATTTTATAATAAGCAATAAAGGCGAGCTCATTTTAGTAAAATTTAATTTGGCTGGCTGTTAATTTTTGATATAATAGTCAATGAGAGTAATAAATTGCAACATCAGATGAACGGCGAAAAAGATATAAAAATTGGCCGCGGTTGCCCGATCTCAATAATATTTAAATGGTCATTTGTACCACATTTGAGAAATTTGCTCACTTTGTAACAGAAATATCATGTTTTTTTTTCTTATTTGAAAATTACCGTTATAAAGTAGGTCGACGTGGTTATTGACCGATTTCACCCATTTTTGATACGAAAATACCTTAGTCAAAGAGTGATATTTCTACCAAGTTTCATTGAAGTGTGTTAATTTTTGTTTGAGCTATCGACGCACGAACAGACAAGTCTAAATCAACTCTTTTCCTCATTCTGAGTATTTTTATATGCATTTGTTTGTATTTATTCCGATTCCTTCATGCCGTTATGTGAATAAAAATGCAATGCCCTGGAACAAAAAGACGCGGGTATAATAACTAATGAGTAAAAGGCCAACAACATCTTTCAGCAACTTGTTCCCAAAAAGCTTCGAAACAGGACTAGAAGTATTTTTCTGTCAACTCCTTCTTTCTTTATCACTTTTGTTAAAACTAAAATTTTCCGACGAAGCAACAAAACAACTGTGCAATTAACGAAAACTATATGTATCCATACCGAATTGTTTATACCTACATATGTATGTATGTAGAAGCAGATGCTATTTTTAAGAAAATCAAATACATATATTTTTAAAAATTTGCATATATTTTATCAAGTTAAATCCTAAAGTACGTATAGTAATCACACTTTAATTTTATTATTTATTGTTTGAATTCTATACCAAAACGGCAATTCCTTTAATCATTGCAATTGTTTCAATGATTTTGACACTGTTTTCTTCGGCAATAATTTCAGTAGAACATCAGTGGCTGTCTTGTTGTCCATTGGACAAGATATGTACACTTGTTTACAGGGCTTCTCATTCACTCTCTTGCCTATTTCCAGCGCTTCCTTTATAGCAGTACCATCTATAAGGTAGTCCACAAGAGCATTTCTAAAAGAGATAGAGAACCAATATATTTAGCAATATTTTTAAAATAGTTTTGAGGTTGATTTCTTATTTTTAAATGCATAAGCATGAGGTCAAAGTACTACGTTTGCTCTTTTTTAATGCGAAATCATAATACGATTGACGGTGTTTCATGTATGTATACCTCTCCGAAGGTCACCCGCCCGAATGAAAATATTTTGAAAAATCGAGTAAACAATTTTTTAAACGCGCATCTCAAAGTGATGACGTGTACATATGTATATTCGTTTAAATATATATGTATGAACAAACATGCATAAACAGGGCACGCTCAATAAAGCGTGAACACCCCAAAACGTGAACAGACCATTTTATGCATTGACTACTCTAAAACGTGAACAAACCCAAAAAGCTCTATAACATGAACAATAAACGTTACAATTATTTGAATGCAGTTTACACTGATCTCAAGTAATTCTGAAATTGGGGAATCCCCTAATTATAAAATAGACATTTTATTCGTAATTGCATGTAAGGAGTAAAATATTTCAATCGCGGTTTTGGTTTTGCAAAGAGTGTTTCGTCTTATGTTGGTGAAAATGAGTTCTAAAAAACGCGTGTGCTTGACATTAAAACAAAATGCTAAAATTCTCGGCTTTTTAAAAAAAGGCTCATCTGTGACGATTTTAACAAGGAAATATAATGTTGCTAAATCAACAAATTGTAACATTAAAGCGAAAAAGCAAGTGATTTTAAAATGCGTAAACAACACGTATTGTGGACCTGGAAATAGAAAAACACTGCGTTCTTCAGAGTTGCCCAAATGGAGAGAGCTCTTTATCGTTGATTTATCCGAATGCGAGATAAAAACTGGCCAGTTAGTGTTCTAATGTTGAAAGAAAAGGCAAAAACCCTGCATGCACAATTCAAAGAAAATGAAGCAAACTTCTTTGCAAGTGATGGCTCCAAGGGTTCAAGAAGAGGTACGGTATTCGTCTTCTTAAAATATCAGGCGAAAAACTGTCTTCGCAACCTCAGCTAGTGGATCCGTTTAAAGAAAAACTTAAAGCTAAAATGGCCGAATTGGAGTTGTGTAACGATCAGTTATATAATGCTGATGAGTCGGGGTTATTCTGGAGACTTTTGCCAGAGAAAACGTACGCGTTAAGTTTGGAGAAGAGAGCCCCAGGGGTAAAGTCCGAGAACGCCACTGGATCCCACAAGCTTAAGCTTTTGGTAATTGGAAAGGCGGGTCGGTTTTTGGATGCGGCTAGGTTTCGTGTTGGTGAAGCAACATTAGCTAAGTGCTAGAACAGTATTTTAAATTTGGCGGTAAACAATGATGACCCCGAAGATAAGAAAAATGGGAAGCTGAACTTCGCACCTTGATGAGCAACACCGTCGATCTCCTTAGTAGTTCAAATCCTGAGGTTCATTCGCGTTCGCAGATATGCTCAAAGATATGTATGTGGGTTATTGAAAAAAACTTTTTTTTATTAAAAATTTCAGATTGAGTTCACGTTACCAGCCGTTCATGAATTGAACGGAGATATTGAGGAGGGCAATGCAGATGACGATCATCAACAAGAGGACGAATGCGATGATGACAGCGTATCAGAGCAACTGGAGAAAATTAAGCCGACTGAAGCAGTTGAAATTTTCAACAAGGCGTTAATATGGGCTGGTCATGAAGACGTCGATCAAAATGATATGAGTGTGCTAAGACGGTTAAGGGAGAAAGCTGTGCTTCAAGTTTTAGAAAAACAGAAGAAACAAAAAGGTGACTGATTTTTTTAAATAAAACCATCGTACACATATGACTTAATTTTCGATTAATATGTAACGAAAACAAGAATAAAATGTGAAATTAAATATGAAAACATATATTAACTTAGTCTTTTTGAGGATTCCAAAACGTGTCAGTTTGGTTTGTATTAGTTCACGTTATCGAGCGTGCGCTTTATACATATATATATAATATATATAAGTATTCCTTCATATTTAAATAATTTTATTTTCACGAACTCGATGTACATTCCGTTTTGTTTTTATTTTTACCACATATATATTAATGTATGTATTTATATATGTACTATATATACGTATGCGCATACATATCAATACACATGCCTTCATATAAAGATATCGCCTTTTCCTGCCATTAAATAGATATTTATCTCAGAAACACATACATACATATATAGACTTTAAGATTCATATAAACATCGATGCATCTCTGTATTTATAAAAAGTGACAAATGCTTGTATAAAAACTTTTACGAAGGAATGTGTTACCAGCTATAAACTAGCATATATATGTACATATACAGTGCCCTGCAGGGAAAAATACAAGTTGGGAACTATGATAGAATAGATCCAGGTCACTTTTGAGCTCACTAGTTCGTATTCTAACTTTTTTTATACTAACATTTGGTGTTTTAACACGGCGTTGTCCTAAGAAAAGTCAATTGTCTGGCCATACATCAGCAAAATACCAGTTCATACTATTCAAAAAAAAAAATCTAACAACATATTGATGCCCAAAACAACCAGTTTTATGCTAGCTGAAATAAAAAACGTATTGTATTTCAATAATTATATATTCTATTTCAATAGAATTAATTCATATCATAGAATTTCTTTTGTCCTAAAATTAAATGAACTTCTTTCAGGTACAGTAATTAGTTAAACATTTAAAAATTGGTTCAAAATTACACTATAGGAAATCCCAAAGAAATTAAAATAAAGTCCTCAATAAATGTAATAAAGACAAATAATTTAAGGTATTTAATTTAGGAACAGAAATAAAATTAATGTTGCTGCGAGGATTTTTCAGTGATAGTTTTTTTGTGAAAAAAATACCGTTTTTTATTCAATTGAACTAAAAGCCGTGGTAAAGCTATATATTCCGAAATAAAATACGGTATTAAAACATATTAACATTTATCTTGATATTATGTAAAAGTTCATTTCCCAAAAAACCGCATCGACATTTTTATTTTCCTGGGCTCTCCTTTCCGTGGATCCAGTCTATGTTGTACTCATCGTTATTTTAATATTTTTACTGATAGAATGGTCAAACAGACTCATTTCAAAAAGCTGTCAAAGGTAAACTTAATACTTTAAACTCTGCTTTTATGGTCGAATGGGTGCGTGACTATCCTTCGGAAGTGCATACGTTCGAAACATCAAATGTTCAAAAGTATTTTCTAATATCGCTCGCTCATCGGCAGGCAATGTCAAACCTTCGAGTGTATTTCTGCCATGAAAAAACTCCTCTTAAAAAACCATTTGCCGTTCGTAGTCAAAACAGTTTGGCTTTTCCCTACAGGGATTGGGATCATTTATGTACAGATATAAAAAAATAGTATTTTTGCTTTGACATGTCTACTTGTAAAGTTAGAAGACAAATGGCTATACAACCTTTTCTAAATACATAAATAAAAAAATGATTCAAAACTCCTGAATGGATTTAAATTAGCTTACTGAAATTTTGTTTGACGACATTGCAATTGTTGTTGCGCCGACAGATAGTTCATCGAATCTCACAGCGAGCAAAATTTTTTGCCATACACAAAAATGATTGAAGTTTGCATCATAAACCAAAATACAGAAAAGTAAATATCGTGATCTAGCGTGGCTACGGTTCCCCTAAATATTACGGCTTTCCCCATAAAAATTCTGTCCTAAAAGTTTGTTTTGCCTAATCCATTGTTTTTGTTATCCATTTTTAAGGGCTTTCTGACTAGTATGTATTCAATTGATGTTACTAATGAGAAATAAAAACAATGATGAACTAAAATCAATTTCTCAAATTGCTACTCTGTAAAACACTCAGTATGAACTGACGCCAAACAGGGTAAACATTTCTCGCTCACCGAATAATGGCGCTCACACTCACCAACGTATCGTAGTCCCTTTCCGTTACCCGTAGGATACGCAAAATTGAGCGAAACTTATCCCGTAGAAAACAACTGCGTTCTTTTAGTTACATATTTACACAATACATCGGTTTGTGTGTACTTGTGTTTGGTTGTATCGACACAATGTTGCCATTGATATTTTTGGATACACATTTTTACACACATCCGCGTTATCAGTTACAATTTTTCATTGTATAATATGCCAAAGTCAAAAACGACCAAATGCAAATAGTTCATTTATCTATAATTAACATTGTTCAATATTGTTTGTAAGTTATTTTAATAAAAATTAAAATTTGTCTAAGTTTATTTTGTAAATGATTTCGAAATGTACCATTTGGCAACACTGTGTTGTGAGAGAACAATCAGCTGACACGATTCTACGAAAACTATCCAAAATCCTACGATAAAATCTGCGATACTACGGAACGGAAGGGTAGTGAGAACTCATTTACATAGAGCTCTCATTAGTTTCATCGTGTCAGCTGACACGGTCCTGCGTTTACGTTGGTGACTGTGAGCTCCAATAGATGGGATCTCATGCAAACAAGGCAAATTGAAAACCTTAGGTGACGCCTTCGACAGTTACCTAATTTTTCGCGATTTTGACAAGTCTGACGTCAGCTCCCCTTTCCGATACAAAACAAACAAAAGAAGGTGAAAATATACATACATGTGTGTGACAATTCCGTGAATGACTTGGCAGTACTGTGAGATTAAAACTAAACAGACTAGTGCAAATGAAGTGCCGCGTGTTAAATTATCTGATCTTATTTAAAGCAAATTCATAAATAAAAATAAACAATAGAGAAAAAAAGACAAACTACATACGTATTTCATTTAACAATAAAAGCATAAAGTTTTGTGTTTTATAAGTAAATGACAGTTTTTATATAATATAAAGAATGCCAAATTTTTTTGACGTAGTATGTTTTCTCTTAGGTTTATCATGCGACACTTGTCGCTCAGAGGCGCTACTTAAAAACGTTTCTATGTTATAGTACGTTCACATATAAATAGATGATCTACGTTTTCGTGTTAAACTCCCAATCCGTAATTAAAAAGCGAGATTTCCCATACAAAATTTCTCTCCCAAAATCTGAGATTATAAAATAATCCTAGATAATAACTCTAATTTTGACATACAACCCTGTGTTTTCTGTGTAATAGATCATTATTTTTACGCGTGTAAAGAAAAACGTCAAAGTAAAATCTAAAAAAAGGGATGCCGGCAAAGAAAATAGTTTTGTAGACATAATTCTAATAAAATGTTTGTTAGGTATTATTAATTATGCATTCATAAAACAGAAAAAAGCGTGTGTCTTCTTATTACTTATTATAAAGTGTAATATCTAATTTCGAATTTTTTGAAACCTCAGTAAACGTCGTTTACGGATTCCCTCCAACTGTTTATTATTAGCAGCGAATTGCGCAATTAAGTATGTGCATTTTAGTTACAGATGAAAAAACCTTAAACATTTAATTTTTTTAGATACGCACAAAGTCTGATGCATGGAGCATTCACACCGATCTACAAAATGTTTACTGTGTGTGTAGATAAGGAAAAGAATAAAGATGATGGTAGTGATAAAATTAAATGTACGGATAAAGATCAAGCAAGATAAAGATAAAGATACAGTTAGAGATACAGAGGGGGTAGAGATAAAAATAAGGAGACAAAGTTAAAGTTGGAATTTAATAAAAACAAGGCTATTTATTATATATATTATCCATAATAGCACAACTATAGATTACCTATAACTTTTCCTCTATTAGTGGGAATCAAACATTGATTAACTGAATAGTAAAACGATTTTTTCGTTTCTGCTTTTTTTAATTTTCATTTCACGACGTAATTTTTTTAATAGTTATTCGATTTGTGATTCTGTTACTGTACAAGAAAACATATAGTTGCCAAGAAAGATTCTAAATTGAGATGCTACCGTTATATTCTTCTATATTCGGAGAGCAAAGGGAGATTCTGATACGCTTTTGTGGTCTTCTTTTGGCAAAAGCCGGCATGTTAAAAAACTTACTCAGATAGCATGTGAATGAATTGATCCATTTGGTCGGCCACTCCAGTCTTCATATTGTGCTCTGTTGAGCGAACATAACTGCAAACAGCACGCTGCATACAACTTGTTGAATCGATGTTGTTTTGGCCAAGTATATCATCAATTTTACTCATCATGGTTGAAAGTGATGAAAGATCGTTGTCATTCTCGCTGCGACCATAGCCAGTATACCCTCCGTGAAAAGCATTTAGTAGCTTCGGAATTATTATAATTGCTCCAATGCCAACCAATGTGCCTAGAACAACTCCCCCAAGATCCAGTTTGATAGGATTGTAAGCAGAAACGCCCGTACTTCCGGGATATCCCTTAGGAATGATTGATATGATTAATGTAATACATAACATAATTATACATAATATACATATAATATGTATCATACGTTAGCTTGCTTTCGATTTTTTTTAAATTTGGATACTCTATAATACGGATTAATTACAGCTCTTTAACTCTAATTTGTTTCTCGCTTATTCACAAGAATTACGAATTCTTGCAGTGGATGGAATTTCACAGATAACGATTAGTTAAAGGATGATGTTACTTATTGAGTTTTTCGGCCATAAGTTATGTGAGTTTCTCCATAAGCTAATTCATAAAGACACTGAGGCTTAGTGCAATCGTAAATTTTAAAATGTCAGGTAAATAATACATGTTCCTAAATATGTTCAGTAATAACAAATAACTCCTTTATTTCTGGAATTAATTATAGATTAATTACACTGATCGGCAAGGTTTTTGCCACACGGATTTTCCGTCATCCACAGATTTATTGTGGCAGCTACTTATAATTTCACTGTATTTTTCACTAATATTACTGTAGACAACGTCAAATTTCATCAAGTTCTCTTTTAAAATAGTATGAAACTTAGCGTGTTTCCTTGGGTTATCCAGTTCAGTATCACGTTTAATTCCGTAATGATCCGGAGCATTTTTATGGATGTAGGAAGCACTGATATAAAACTTCCGATTTGGTAGTTCTTCCACAAGAATTGTTGCCGAAAATGCATTCCGAATACTTAAAACAAGATTCAGGCGATTACCTCGTTTCAAAAAAGTACAAACTTGGAGTCAATCGTTAAAATATTTATATTTCCTGTTTTGAACATGACAAAATTGAAGATGAAACAATAATTGAAGATAACGATATTTCATCTGAAAATCGGCGAGCTACTAAATTCAAATGTTTTCAATTTTCTATATGCATGTATATACGGAATGTATCTCAGAAATAAAAGCTTTTCTAATTTCCTTCATATAACCTTACGTTTCTGTATATATGTATTTTATACTCCCACTTGTCAGTGCCACTAATCACAGAAACCTGTACTGCCAACTAATAACGAAAAACAATTCTCGAAGATTTGCGCTTCGATTATTTTTCCGTATTTTGCTCAAAAAATACGAGTGCCGGTACATCTGTTTTCTTAATTTACCGTTTTGGAGTTATGGTGCTCACAGTCACCAACGTAAACGCAGAACAGAGTCAGCTCGCACGATGAAACTAATAAGAGTCCCACGTAAATGAGTTTTCACCACCCTTCCGTTCCGTAGTATCGTATGATTTTGGATAGTTCCGTAGAATCGTGTTAGCTGATTGCTCTCTCACCACACAGTGTTACCAAACAGTACATTTCGATATCATTTACAAAATAAACTTAGAAAAAATTTAATTTTTATTAAAATAAATTCAAAACAATGTTGAATAATGTTAATTATAGATAAATGAACTATTTGCATTTGTTGGTTTTTGGCTTTAATTTATTAAACAATGAAAAATTGTAACTGATAACGAGAATGTTTGAAAAAGGGTATAAGCAAAAATATGAATGGCAACATTGTGTAGATACAACCAAACACACACGCACACAAACCGATGTATTGTGTAAATATGTTCTCTACGGGATGAGTTTTGCTCAATTTGGTGCTCTCTACGGGCTGCGGTAAGGGACTACATACGTCGGTAACTGTTTCCAGCATTAGCTTTGTTGCGAACTTCAAGTAAAGGCAGTGATTTCTGTGTCTTAAACTGAGTGAGTGAGTGAATATAAATCCCATTGAATTTACTGGCTATTGAAAGTTTTGGGTTTATATAGCTATTGAAGATTTGAAAATGCCATAAATTCTTACAAAAATTTATCATAAGAAAAAGAAAAACTCTAGTACACGGAAAAGCCCATGATTTGGACAGAGCGTGCAAATGTATATTCTGCATCAAGGCCAATTCTTCATAGTGTTATTTATGTATGTTATCGAGTTGCGTTAATGTAAAGCAAATGAAGATGAAATTCGTAATCTATCCTTCCGGGATATTTTTGTTGGACGCTTGCAAAAGGCCATCCTTAAGGGGTAACACCACTGTACACGCGTAAAATAAACACGATTTTTAAAGAAAACAATCACTCTGATTTGGGAAGTTATTACTTATATACTAAAATACAAAACTACAAAGTTTGATCGAAAAATTTTACAAAATGGCGGCATAGGAGACATTTTTGTAATGTGTTTTCTCTTGAAAGAGCTCCGCGGCACGCAGCACAGAGGGTGCAAATTTTAATCTGGAACAAAGAAACATGTTTTTCTTAATCTAGATAAGAATAGCTAGAGAAACACGTAGGGGATTTAAAAAATATTTATTTTTGTGGAATTAGCAAGCATTTGAAGGAAAAAACTCTATTTTGGACTAAAAAAACGGCACTTAAATAATTATAACAATCGTTTAAATCTATCGAAAATCCCCTACGCTCTTCTCTTAAGAAGGTTATTATACAGACGTAGTGAAAAACCTGATTAAAAATATTTAAAATTGTTTGAGTTATGCTGCGTGCCAATTTCAGAAAACGTGTTTTGAGAAAAACGCGTTTAAAGTTTGGAAATTTGGAGAAGTCGTTAGGTAGCAGTCACTAACGCTTGGTTAAAAGCTTAAAATATTTATGAAATAAACTTCGGTAACGTACAAAACTTTTTGTTCTCTATTTTAAAAGGTTCAAAGAATTTTTTAAGCATATAAAAAAAAAATCAATTTTTTGAAATTTCTACAGTGGTGTTACCCCTTAAGTCAAATACTAAAGCATATTATAATATTTTTTTTTTCAGTTGTTTTTTTCTACACCTATTTAGAGACCCAAAATAAAGTAAAAGATACAAGCACACCATGTGATAAATTAAAAATTCATTTTTGTCGATCAGTGTTATTCAAACTTTAAATTGAAGTAGTAGTTTTTGACATAAATGGATATATTTTAAGTTTCGCGGGTCCATTACTAGATAATTCACAGTAATCGTTAAAATCGACTATCATTAATCCGCATTGGCGAGTTTTCCCATATTACAAAAGTGAACATATAAAAGAGAAAAATATTACAAAATCTTACATTTATGGTTCCATATCCAGTTGTGTAGCCTAAACGCTGCAAGCGATCCTTAGTAGATTGGGCATTTGATTCGTAAGTTGAAGTTTTACTGTCATTGAAATGGTCCTGTCTCCAGACACCACTAGCAAAAAGGTATGTTTTGGAAAAAGCATTAATAAAAGAATAAAAAGTTCTTATTAACTAGCTATTAAAAACTACAAATCAGTCGGAAAATGTTTATTATTTATATAAAGGTTAATTAGAGATATACATATTTAATTATTTTGGACACAGATATATATATATATATATATATATAATTGGCGTTACATCCTTTTTGGGTGTTTGGCCTAGCTTCTCTTCCTAATTGAGGTGTGCGTCTTGATGTTGTTCCACAAATGGAGGGACCTACAGTTTTAAGCCAACGCCGAACAGCACATATTATTTTTTGAAAAGCTTTTTTATGACAGAAGTACACTCGGAGGTTTGCTATTGCCTGCCGAAGGGAGACCGCTATTGGAAAAAACATTTCCTATCATTTGGTGTATCATGCACGGAGATTCGAACCTGCGCACTTCCGAATGGTAGTCACGCACAAATCCAATAAGAATCATGGGTTGTTGTAAAAGTAATATTTCTACCAAGTTTTATTGAAATATATAAATTTTTGCCCGTATGGAAAAAATTGTAATACCGTTGGAAACAAATAAACGGTTATAAAATCGCTTAGTGAAAATATTTGTAAGTAAGTGTTTAAAGCTCGGGTTCGAAACCCGCTGTGGGCATGAAACAAATGATAAAAAAGGCAAACCTCTGAGCGTATTTCTGTCGTTCAGAGGCACATAAAATTGCAGGTCCCTCCATTTGTGGAACAACATGAAGATACACACCGCAAAATGGGGTCTTCCCCCAGCTTAACACCAACAAATGATAACGGGTGATCAATTAAGAGGAGTTTTTTTCATTTGCGTTTTTTTTACAGATCGCGCGCGAGTTGTGGCAAACTGTCATCGTGGATTTGTTGAACAGCGTTTGGCATTTCATCATGGAAAGACTCACACCGCAACAACGTCTACAAATTGTTCAACTGTATTATGAAAATCAGCGTTCTGTGACAAATGTTTTTCGTGCGCTTAGACCGCATTATGGTCAACATAATCGGCCTGCCTTAAACACCATTCGACATACCATCAACAAATTTGAATCCGAATATTCATTGGTGGATAATTCTCGACCGAATAGACCACGTCCAGCAAGAAGCATTGAGAATATAGCGGCAGTAGCAGAGAGTGTACGTGAAAACCGCGATGAATCGATTCGGCATCGTTCTCAGCAACTTGGACTGTCGTATGGAACAACTTGGTCAATTTTACGGAAGGATCTTCATTTAAAAGCATACAAAATACAGCTCGTACAAGAACTAAAGCCAAATGACCTTCCTGCACGTCACCGTTTTGCTGATTGGGCTCTTGAAAAGATTGAAGAAGATCCGCTGTTTTCGAGCAAAATATTGTTCAGCGATGAGGCGCATTTCTGGCTCAATGGTTACGTCAATAAGCAAAATTGCCGTATTTGGGATGAAGAGCAACCAGAACAGGTTCAAGAGCTACCTTTACACCCAGAGAAAACAACGGTCTGGTGTGGTTTATGGGCTGGTGGAATCATCGGTCCATATTTATTCAAAAATGATGATGGCCGCAACGTAACTGTGAATGGTGCTCGCTACCGTACCATGATATCGGACTTTTTGCTACCTGAAATTGAATCTAATGATCTCTACGACATTTGGTTTCAACAAGACGGAGCCACTTGCCATACAGCTCGTGAAACAATGACTTTATTGAGAAGTCATTTCGGAGAGCAGCTGATTTCACGTTTAGGACCTGTGAGTTGGCCACCAAGATCTTGTGATATCACACCTTTGGACTTTTTTCTTTGGGGATTCGTGAAGTCCAAGGTCTATGCTGATAAACCAGCTACGATTGAAGCTCTGGAAGCCAACATTACGCGTGTTATTCACGACATACCAGTCGAAATGCTCGAACGAGTGATTGAAAATTGGACCTTCAGAATGGACCACCTTAAGCGTAGTTGCGGCCAACATTTGAATGAAGTCATATTCAAAAAGTAAATGTCAAAGAATGTCCTTTCAAATGATAAATAAAGGTTTTGAACATAATTTACATTTTTGTTTTTTTTTAACTATTGAAAAAAGCACCTCATGATTGATCACCCGTTATAAGCGCCAATTATATATGTATATGTGTACATATATTTCTTCCATCTTACACATCTTATAAAATAAAGTCCCGAAATATATACATATGTATGTAATGTATTAACTCCGCACAAAATAATCCGATTTGCAAGTGGTTATTTGCATTTTAAAGATTAGCTATCTGGGAAGTATACTAAAAAGGAGTGGAAATATGCAAAAATTTAGTAAAAAATAATCAGTTGTTGTTGTTACATAAAAACGAATCAATTGATTGAAATATTTTTTCCTTGAAATGTTTACTTTCGTTCTGCATCAATAAAATTAGTTAATTATTTTCTAATATAATTATATTAACCAAAGAATTTGTTGTTTGTTTCTTACTGTTTTTACGGTTTTTACGTTAGGTCAACATTTTCCCAAAAAATTGTCTCTGCTGATTTATTGTCAGGCTGTCAGGCTGAATTAAATAAAATTGGTGAAAGTCTTCTTAGAGGAACTAACCGAAACTTACAGACAATACGCGCTCTGAAGCATCTTTATGTTCTTCATCAAAATCAATCTTTGGGAAATTCACATAAATAATATGACTGAAGAGTATTCTATTAAAAAGTAGCTTTATCAAATGAAATTGATTGTGATGAAGAAATATTTGATGAAGTTGAACTATACAATAATGTGTAATCTCTCTCTGGTAAATCTATACCAGATTTCGGGTTGCCTTTACCAGTAAATATAAATTTATTATTATGTGACTATTTAAAAGAAATTTCATATAATCATCCACGACTATTGCAAAATGTGATTCGAGACGTAAATCGATTGCGTTCTGAACAAACAAACGTTCATAATGCGCTATTATAATGCAAAATCAAAAACGAAAACCAGCTATTTTTCTTATGCTCCTGGAGGCACAGGGAAAACATTTTCAATGAACTTGCTTCTGATCAAAGTGAGATCTATGGGTTAAACAGCGCTTGTGGCGTACGTCTTGATGTTGTTCCTAGGAGGGACCTACAGTTTTAAGCCGACTCCGAACGGCAGATATTTTATATAAGGAGTTTTTTCATGGCAGAAATGCACTCGAGGCTTGCCACTGCCTGCCAAGGGGCTACCGCTATTAGAAAAAAAACTTTTTCTTCATTTTTCGTATTTCACGGAGATTCGAACCTATGTTCTCTCCAAATTCTGAATGATAGTCACGCACCAACTCATGCGGCTACGGCGGCCGCCTCCATTTTACATTATGTAATGTAAAAAGGCTGCAGTGCTGGAGAAAAGGTTTTGATTCCAAGGATCCCGCTAATACCGACTGGTCTGCCATTTCGATTTAAACGACTCCAGTTCCTCAGTCAAATTATGTTTTGTAGTGAGAATAAATGATGCTCAAGGTCTAACACCTAAGGTGGGCTTGTTTTACACATGTCCAAATATATGCACTTCCCTGATGGAAAAGCTGCGAATATAATATACACTGAAATTGTATAAAAAATTTAATAAAAAGTAACTTGAATGCATAATATAACCACTTATTGGAGTTCTTTTAATTGTGTACTCTGTTCACTCGTTTGTATCATCGTTCCAAAATTTTCCAAAAAATTATTTTTTTATGATACCTTAATTATAATTAATTTTATTTCCAACGATTATTTTATGATAAACCTGTGTGAAACAAAGTGCAGGTCGCGGGCCGGGAACTCCAAAATGACCCGTAAACACGAGTTTATGGTCAATGTGAACATAATATTACTCACCCAACACGGATGGGTTTAATAAGTATGTATATGCGAAACAATATAAACTTACTTTGAATTGTTGTCATATTTAGGTATGGCGGCACATTTCAAAATCAATATGGCAGAAAGCAGCAACCAAATCCTTAAAATGTTATATATTTTGTTCATAACTATATTCCTTTATAGTCTTTTCCGGTTAAAAGCTTTTGTTTTGTGTAAATATATGAGTAAATCACTTCGATTGAGGACAACTGAACTCTGTTGACAAACTGAGTGTCTACAAGAAATGGATAGCCATTTTATATGTCTATGGTATATGAAGAGCATGAATTCGAGAGCTTACCACATGGGTGCACATAATGGTAACAATCTGCAAAAATTATGAATTGGTATTCAATTGTTTGGAACCACGGTGACTTTCATTGCTACAAAATAAATGCACATTATATTGTATATACTCGCATTGTATGCACATATTTACAGAAGTATGTACGCTTTGTTAGTGGGTACATTAAAGCTGTTGTCATAATAGGTAATTTCCGTGCGCGTCTTAAGAAAGTCATTCTACCAAAACTGGCAGCAATTTACCACAAAATACTGCAATTGCGTGTTTATCTTTATACCATATGTATGTATGTAGATGTATGTGTATTTACAATATATGCCATGAATTTCTGCCATGAAAAAGCTTCTCATAAAAAACTAGCTGCCCTTCGGAGGTGACATACAATTAAAGGGCCCTCATATTAAAGGTAATATGAGACGGACACTCAAACTCAAAGAAACTAAAAAAACCAGACACCTATCAAAGGATACATGCACCAATATAAAAATATGTATATTATATTAACTATGCTTAACTGCAGAAAACGTTGCTTAACTGCAGAAACGTTGGCAGTTGCCTATAACCGAAGGAAAATTTGGTTTTATCTGCAACTATTACATAAGCGCGTAAAAAGCTGCGCGTTTCTTGCTTCATACTAATTGTAAGCCCAGACGCATATCGCGCAAAAACAAACACAGCTATTATCAGAACATACAAGGTGGGCCATATAGCGTTTGCTTTTTGAACCACCTATTTTTTTGAGAATGGTAGCACAAATGACATCTCAAATGTGTTCATAATTTACTTAAAGGTTTGATATTTACGAAAAGGCACGCTATACGCTTGAACAAAATTGGGAAATATTGAAAACCTATTTCCAAAGTGGTAAGTCTTTTTCTTCTTTTCTAACTTTCACATCGGTGGCTACGTCAATAAGCAAAATTGTCGAATTTGGGGCTCAGAAAATCCACACGTTACTGTAGAGAAGCAAATGCATCCACAACGAGTCACTGTTTGGTGCGGTTTTTGGTCTGGCGGCATCATCGGGCCATTTTTTTCGAAAATGAGCGAGGAGCCGCGGTTACAGTAAATGGCGAGCGTTACCGTGACATGCTCAACGAGTTGTTTCCAAAAATTGAAGAGGATGACATGGACGACATTTGGTTTCAACAGGACGGTGCAACTTGTCACACTGCCAAAGTTACACTCGAACTTTTGGCTACCGTTTTTGAGAACCGAATAATCAGCCTAAATTCCGACATCAATTGGCCGCCTCGGAGCTGTGATTTAAGCCTGTTGGACTATTTTTTGTGGGGAGTCGTTAAGGACAAATGCTATGCGAATCATCCAGATACGATTAATGCTTTAAAACACGAAATCGAAGTTGCCATTCGAACAATCGAAAATGTGCTTAAAAATTGAGTTGATGGAATGGCCTACTATAAAGCCAGTCGTGGTAGTCATTAGAACGATATTATTTTTCAGTTATAAATGACAATGTTCAAACTTCAAAATAAAAAAAAACAGTTTGAAAAAATATTGACTCGTTTTTTTTATAGCCGATTCAAGTCATGGTCCACCCTATGTATATGTTGCACATATAAATAAACAAAACCATGTAGTTACTTATCCAAGCTAGGTGTTTTTAACTTCAATGTTATGCAACAACAAGCATTGCTAGCATTTACTAACACTTACTTATAAATATACGAGTATGTACTTATGCGTAGAAGCAAGAGCACATGTACAGTAATGTTACAGTGTTAAAGTACAATTAATTTGCTACGTGCTATATGTATACGTATGATGTAGTATACTATACCTTACAACATTTGTGAAATGGTAGAGGACTGTCTAAATCGTTTTTTGATTTAAGAAATTGAAAAGAAAATCGTTAAGGCTTGAATCTTACATTACAAAACCCATATACATATGTATGCAAGATCCAGAATAAATAGCAAAGGAATAATTTGGAGTAAAATTTTAAAACTTCCAAAAAAAAAATTCAAGAAATAAAAATTATCAGGATGCTCGAATTAAATGGAAGCGAATGTGTGGTCATATAAAAATATCCCAGAAATGCGTGTTAACGCGCAAAACCATTAGGATTGATGATCGACACACCGTTCAATCCCACAAAGATAATTTTCCTACGCCGTCATAAGAAAAATACTTAAGGTAAGTGATCCAACTCTAAGTAAACTCTTTTGCAGATAAAATATACAAGTAAAATTTGCAGAGAGCCATGGATCCACAAGCGGATGTGCAAATTTTTAGTCGCTTTAAGTTTTCTAACTACTTGTTTTTTTGTAAATACTGAGATAAGTTAATCACTAGTTTGAACATTATATACATTGACTAGTTTAATTTTTTCTAGATTATTTAACATAACTTTAATACAATATATGTATGTACATATTACTTTGAAGATGGGATTGAATATTTGATAAAAAAATATTGAATAAAATTGGAGTTATTAGTAAGTAATTAAAACTGTTTTTTTTTAATTTGTTGAGATCGCTTCTATTATTTTTACCACATTTGTACAAATGCATTCAAACAAAGGTATACATTTCTTATGTGCATATTTACAAAACAAAACAAAAAAACAGTTACAATATACTACCGAAAATCACTTTATTGTTTTTCAAAATATTCTCCATGAAGATCTATACACTTTTGCATGCGTTTGAACCAATTGTCGAAGCACTTTTGCCACTCTGAATGAGGAACCTCCAAAACATGCATTCTGAATGCCGCAACCGCTTCTTCAGGTGTCGAAAAACGATGACCTCTCAGTTTGTTTTTTACGTACGGGAATAAAAAGAAGTCATTCGGTGCCAAGTCAGGACTATACGGCGGATGACCCATTAATTCGATGTTTTGGGTGCTCAAAAATGCAGTTGTTTGAGCCGATGTGTGAGAGCTCGCATTGTCCTGGTGAAGAGTGATCCGTCTTTGGCGATTGGTTTTCCTAATTTCTTGGAAGACAACTGGCAAACAAATGGTTGTGTACCAATCAGAATTTACTGTCCTGCGTTGTTCTAGTGGTACGGTTGCGACATGTCCAGTTTTTCCGAAAAAACAGGCGACCATTTGCTTGGAAGTGCTTCGTGCGCGAGCAACTTTTGTTGGATTTGGCTTATCTTGAAACACCCATACAGTCGACTGCTGTTTACTTTCGGGCTCATACGTAAATCCATGATTCATCACCTGTCACGATGTCATAGACGTGTTTCGAAGCCCCGCGATCGTATTTTTTGAGCATTTCCTTCGACCAATCGACACGAGCCTTTTTTTGAGCGATTGACAAATTGTGTGGGATCCAAGGCGAACAAATTTTTTTGACAGTCAAATGTTTATGCAATATTGAATGTATGCTGGTCCCACTTATGCCTAAGATTGTCTCAATCTCACAATAGGTCACATGACGATCTTGCAATATCAGTTCGCGCACAGCATCAATGGTTTTCGGGACAACAACTGATTTTGGACGACCTTCACGAAATTCGTCTTGGAGTGAACTACGACCACGATTGAATTCATCATACCATCGATAAACACTGGTCCTTTATGGAGCTTCATCGCCAAAAAATTAATTAAGTTCATCCATACAATGTTGCTGAGTTAATCCACGACAAAAGTTGTAAAAAATAATCGCACGAAAATGTTCACGATTTAATTCCATTTTTGAACCGAGATGAATCTTTTAAGTTACTGTAAACAACACAAATAGCGCTGGTATTTCAAAACGTTCTGAGTACGTAAAAGCCAAAAAATGTCAAACTTTGCGATACAGCTGTCAGTTGCCAGATTGCAACACCAGGGTTGCCAAATCCCGACATATAAAAGGCACCCCTCGTATATACACACATATTTGGATGAGTACATATAATATATTGGTATATATTTTGTTTTTTTGGTAAAAGCTGATTCGAAACCACTTTGTCGCCAAGAGATTTTGTCGCCACGTAGATATTAGATTTATACATATAGAGAATAATAGTGGTAATACGTATGCAAGTAAGAGTAGTTTGGAAATTAAATACTATTTATTTATATTGAGGAAAGGTCCCAAGTCTTAATTAAATTTAATTGGAAGCATGTCATGTGTTATGTATAAGAGGGTCAGTGCCGCCTTTTTTGTGTAAAAACTTAATTTTCATGTCATAATTAGGCATATACAGGGTGGGTCATATAGCGTTTGCTTTTTGAGCCACCTATTTTTATGAGAATGGTAATACAAATGACATGTCAAATGTGTTCATAATTTACTTAAAGGTTTGACATTTACGAAAAGGCACGCTATACGCTTGAACGAAATTGGGAAATATTGAAAACCTATTTCCAAAGTGGTGAGTCTTATTCTTCTTTTCTAATTTTCACATCGGTGGCTACGTCAATAAGCAAAATTGTCGAATTTGGGGCTCAGAAAATCCACACGTTACTGTAGAGAAGCAAATGCATCAAAAACGAGTCACTGTTTGGTGCGGTTTTTGGTCTGGCGGCATCATCGGGCCATTTTTTTTTCGAAAATAAGCGAGGAGCCGCGGTTACAGTAAATGGCGAGCGTTACCGTGACATGCTCAACGAGTTGTTTCCAAAAATTGAAGAGGATGACATGGACGACACTTAGCTTCAACAGGACGATGCAACTTGTCACACTGCCAAAGTTACACTCGAACTTTTGGCTACCGTTTTTGAGAACCGAATAATCAGCCGAAATTCCGACATCAATTGGCCGCCTCGGAGCTGTAATTTAAGCCTGTTGGACTATTTTTTGTGAGGAGTCGTTAAGGACAAATACTATGAGAACCATACAGAGACGATTGATGCTTTGATTTTGATGAAATTGGAGCCCAAACAATCGAAAATGTGCTTAAAAATTGGGTTGATCGAATGGCCTACTGTAAAGCCAGTCGTGGCAGTCATTTGAACGATATTATTTTTCATTCATAAATGACAATGTTTAATCTTCAAAATAAAAAAAAAAAGTTTGAAAAAATATTGATTAGTTTTTGTTTAATAGCCGATTCAAAAAGCAAATTTTACATGGCCCACCCTGTACAATATATTCTATATACATATGTATATGCAGTAGGGTTTTTTAATAAGTGGTGTTATTTTGATATTCAAAGAACAATGCTATTTTTTAATATTTGATATTCTTTAATCGGATGTTTATTTCATTATAAAGAGGAAGGGATGCCCTTAATAGTGGAAAATAATATCAGGTAAATGACCACCACGGTCACGCTTACAGGACACTATCCTTTTCAGGAAATTTTCCATAACCGAATTGCAAGGTGGCTGCCCTATGTCCTCGATAGCCTCACGAAATCTTCGAGGTCTTGAATCGACCCTGGGCTGTTGGCGTAGACCTCGTCTTTCACCAAAGAATAAAGTCACAAGGTGTCAGAAGACACAAGATCTCGGTGGCCAATTGTGATCACCTCTTCGAGAGATAACACGGTCCGGAAACTTTACCCGTAACAGATCAATGGTTTCGTTGCTTGAGTGGCACGTAGCGCCATCTTGTTGAAAATAAACGTTGTTCAGATCAATACCATCCAATTCCGGTCGTAAAAAATTGTTAATCATCTCTCGATAGCGCAATCCATTCACCTGCAACACCTGTTATTGGAAAACCCTTTATATCCCTCCCAATCATCCGCCTGGAGTTATAGAGCCGCATAACTCAAAATTACCAGAAATATCTATCTGTCATGAGATATAATTTTTTTATATTATTTTTTTTTTATTTATTACGAAAATTTTACTTTAAGCAAATAAACATAATCCGGTTTCAATATCACGCTAAAAAAATTTATAATATAAAAGTGCTAATGGGTCACAAAATAATGACAATACTATAACTTTGTTAACAGATTTTGAATTTATAATAAACATACATAAGTTCATTATAATTGCTTTCGTCACATATTTATTCCAATTAATACGACTTGTTCCTGTATCTATACGTTAAAAACCCCCATAATTCAATAAAAAGTTTTACAATAAAGCAGTTTTCCCGCTCCCACATGACAAATCGGCTCCTTAACTAAAAATGAATGCTGCTCGCTCTACAGCTTTAAGGTAGGTAGGTAGGGTGGTTGTCGTAAGACACACTTAGACCTTCGGCAGGTCCATTGTGATACCACTGGAGTTTCTCCTTACTCTATGTGTTCCCTTTCAAACCATCCGGTTGCTTTAATAAACGAGCTGAACTTCGTTAGTTTTAGATGGGCTATATCCGCTACATCGGTTAGAAGTGCTCTATCGAGGGTGCGCAGCCTTCTCCTAGCTAGGCTTTCACACTCACATAAAAGGTGTCTGACTGTTTCCTCTTCTTCTGTATTTAGACAGCTTCTACAGAAATCGAAGTAAGGTAGTCCTAACCTTCTAGCGTGGCTGCCTATTAAGCAATGACCTGTTAATACACCTATCATTTTTCTTATAGATTCCCTGTTGAATCTAAGCAAGATC